>NC_089764.1:20337612-20345112 GCF_040412425.1 Macrobrachium rosenbergii
ATAAAGCCTGTTTAAAGACGATATTCTAGCTTAATGGACGAATAAAGCACTCTTCGTCCACTTTGAGCCGAATCGCGCATAAGTATAACTGGTCACAAGGAAGCACGTACCTAGAATAAGAATCCCTTTGCCAGCCAGTTTCTAAGTCCATGATACTAAGGTCCTTCCTTTTTAGTACCTCTACCACCGCATTTATTTAATACTTTCTAAGCTTGACTCTCCTCTTCGCTCCAAATTCTACCGTATTATTAAACATTCTGATCCATAATTTTACCCATGCTAATCTTTTTACTGCTCTTTCGGCAATTCTTCTCATGCTATTTTTCTTCTTTTTGTTTATCTAGTATCCCTTCTATTTTTACCCTGTTTCAGTTCTCTTCTCGCCTTTCTTTACTCTTGCTCTCATATCTTTTTCAGAATACTTTTGCTACTATTTCTTCTTCACATGTCCGTCCCCTTATTCTTTTTCCTCACCTTTCTAGTTGCTTGCTCTACATCAACGTCATTTTCCTTTTCATCTGGTTTTTCTTCCAATCCTCAAGTTATTTTTGTCTTTTCTTTTTAGCGTCTCAACTCTGGACTGACCTTCCTCGTCTACATTCTGTGCGTTTGTGGGTTTTGCAACTCTGTCAATTCAGTAAATGATTCAGCATTCTCTTCCCATACCTTTTTCGTCTTTTAATACTCAATATTATCCTTATGACCTCAATTTGATTATTCTCATTTTCAAAGGGAATTTTCCTCCATAGCAAACTCTCCCCTTGTGATTTCTCTTTTCTTTTTCCTTCCTCCATTCTTATTCAACTATTCTTCTATCAATTACTCCTCTTGTCATTCTCGTTTTTTTTCCTACATTTCATCTAATGTCTGTTTCTTTTTCCTTCTCCTCCTTCCTCTAAAAACCTTATAACTTTTCCTCCTACGCCTTGCCCTTCCCCATTAGTCACTAAATCCAAATTAATATTTATAATTATTCTTCTTTATTGCCCCTGCCTCCCACCCTACTCCCTATGTTTGTTCCATTATGTTTGTTCCAGTGAATATCTATTTTTCTTTTCTCTGGCTCCTCCTCAGTTTTTTTTTTATAAATATATACTCCTCCATAACTCTCTTTCTTCTTAGTTAGTTTCAGGTCGTTTCATCATCCCCATTCGTCCGTTCCAGTATTTTTCTCCCCTCCCTTCTCCTATGCCATTTATCCTCCCCATTTCCTCTTCATCCCTTCATTTCACTTCTCTTCCTTTTCCTGCATCATCCCACTTCGTTGACTGAGAAGAACTCGTTAGAATTATTACGTCCACTTTTACCAATTTGGTCCCTTTTTGCCCTTTTTTTACTTCTAAAAGTGAAGCTTCCTTGACCTTGGTCCTTCTGACCTTATTGACGAAGAGGGGGTGAATAATTTACATGATCATCACGAGCTTCATTTTTCCTCTCCTTTGTCATCAGGGTCTTAATATAGACGGAACTCCCTCTTAGCTCAAAATTGATATATTGTATGACAGAAGTTACGAGGCGTCATCCCAACGTATTATACTCCTTGATTTTCTATTACCTAAGTTCTAGAATTTCTCTGTTAATAACTCTATTAATATAAAAGTATATTTAGAAAATTATATGAGTATCCTACACAGATATATACATGCACACACTATATAATTATATATATATATATATATATATATATATATATATATATATATATATATATATATATATATATATATTATATTTTAAAAATTCGTCCCTCCAGCCCGTTAGCTAGGAAATCAAATTTAGTGGCTGTTGGAGGAACCCTGCTGGGGGGGGGGTTTACAAATGTACGCGTCTTAACCCCAGCATCGTATGATTTTGGGGGACAGAAATCCATTAAGAAAGAAAGATCATTCAGGACTGTAATTGGGCTGCTATGCTGACCCTTAGTAGCCTTAACTATAAGACCTATTTTCCTTCGACCTTTGTGTTGGTTGTTATTGCTCCTTCCAGATCGACTGATGTCCTGTGCCCAACCCTAGAAATCACAGTGATAAGCAGCCCAGCACACTTATGGAAGCCTGCCCTATGGCCTGTTCATGGGAAACGTACAACCAGTCCCACAGCACATCTCAATGGATCATAGTGCCACCTGAGTACCTCTCAGGCTCGACTAGCCCGAAGAACGGACTGCCTAGCAAGCCTACATGCACCCAATGTAAGAAGTTGGGCACACTGAATCTGATTGCCACTACAAGTTGGGCAACAATAGGCAACCTACTGCCAACAACCAGAACTCCTCTCCCTCTACGTCCACTCAAACTTCTCCGCCAACTGTCACCATAGGGAAATTAGCCCATTCAAGGGGACCCTGCCGAGACTGTGGAACTCCAGGGCACTATACTGCCGGATATCCTGGCTACCTTTGTATAGTGTTAGGCTCTGCTGTAGCAAGTAAGTTAGTAAAACTAGTATCCCCTCCTAGCAGTTAGGTAGGTCATTTCAGTTAGCTGCATTGCAAAGCTATAACTAATTTAGGGAAGCTAACTGACTAGCTGAGACAAATAACTTACTTAGCCAAGGCCTTCACGCCTGAAAGAGAGTGAATTCCTTCTTAAAGGCGGGAGCTTTCACATATTTAGAAAATTCATCCCTCCAGCCTGTTAGCTAGGAAATCAAATTTAATGGCAGCTGGAGGAGACCCCATTAGAGATAGGGGGACAAATGTAGGAGTCTTAAACCCCAGCAATGTGTGATTCTGGGGGATAGAAAGCCATTGGGGAAGAAAGACCAGTCAGGACTGTAATTGGGCATGCTGACCCTTAGTAGCCTTAACTATAAGACCTACTGTATTTCACTTTGACCATTGTGCTGGTTGTTATTGCTCCTTCCGAATCAACCGATGTCCTGTGCCCAACTCTAGAAATTGAATGGGGACCTCTCTCCACCACTCCATGTCAGACCACCACAGTACCAAGCTGGTGCTGTTGTTCCCTCTTTTCACTGGCCATGTGTCAGGACTTCTGTGACTGGAATTCATCTTTTGCAAGTGAGCTTCATGCACAGATGCAATAAGGTATGTCTTGAAGTTGCAAGTAACGCCAGTGCTCTTTCCTTTCTTGTGAATTTCTCTCCATTTTCAGTATCTCCAACTTTTCATTCTCCCGAAACAAAGCCCCTTTGTTTCCCAGAGCCTAGCATACACATTTGCCCTCATGACTTGTTCCAAGCTTAAACTAAGTTTGTTTTGTGATAATAATTAGAGCATTCCCACCACAGTGTTACCATGTGCTAATTAAATCTAATTGACAATTTCTTCCATTGTGAATAAGTAATTTCATGTGAGAAAAGTCAGTATATCGAATGCTAACCTGGAATTCTTTTCCAAAATCCGGTTATCTGGTTCTTTGAGTTTTCTGCCCCTGCCCTTGTGAACCAATAGCCTTAGACGTTCAGCTGCCATCTTGCTATGTGTAGAGTCTTCTGACTACCAGCGGTCCAGGGGCACGTTCACGTTATTGCTAAAATCTCCATTAACTATCAGCCAGTCTCAATAGCCATGGTTTTCATTTGCGTGTCCAAACTCCTTCAGGGCTGTAGCACTTTTCAGATTTATTTATTTGCTATGTATAGTCTTACTTTTATTGCACATTGCATGTGCCTTCTTTGCTACTCAGTCAGCCATTTCATATTAATTTTCTGATTGCTCAACTTGTAAAAAATTCGATTTAAAGTTACTTGACTGGTTTGAAAGGCGTCATTCCCATTTCCTGTTAAGTAGATGTAATATCAAAGTAAGTCATCTTAGTAATTACATTTATTGCTTACGTTTTGAGCTCTAGGTGTTGGCCCTAAGACAAATCACATTCAAAATCCAATTTAACTCTTTCAACTGAAGCCAGAATGTAACAATATATATCCTCTGAGTGAATAAGATAGAAATCATCAACACACAATCACGTGTGGAACAGAAATAAATTTCTGACTCACGTCGGATCGAACCCAGGTCTCTCAGGTGGAGTTAGGGGCAGCCATCCACTGGCCATACAGTTCAAAAAGAAGTTGGAACCTGAGAGCAACTGCACCCAAGGAATTACCTGGCAAGCTAACCGCTTGCATACCAGCGAGTTTTCCCAACTTCCCGACTTAGCAATGACCCAATAGACAACATTTCATTCGAATTATCCCTTCTGAGTGAATAAGATAGAAATCATCAACACAAATCACGTGTGGAACAGAAATAAATTTCGACTCACGTCGGGATCGAACCCAGGTCTCAGGTGGAAAGCAAGGGCGTTACCCACTGGCCATACAAGTCTAAAAGAAGTTGAACCGAGAGCAACTGCACCCAAGGAATTACCTGGGCAAGCTAACTGCTTGCATACCAGCGAAGTTTTCCCCAACTTCCCGACTCAGCAATGACCCAGACAACATTTCATTCGGAATTATCCTCTGAGTGAATAAGATAGAAATCATCAACATACAATCAATGCAGGGAACAGAAATAAATTCCCTGACTCACGTCGGGATCGAACCTCTCCCAGGTGGAAAGCAAGGGCGTTACCCACCGGGGTCTAAAAGAAGTTGGAACCTGAGACAGTTGCACCTGCTGTAATGCCCAGCTTTCCACCTGAGACTTTTTCGATCCCGACGTGAGTCAGAAATTTATTTCGACTTCCACACGGGATTGAATTGATGATTTCTACTTATTCACTCAGAAGGGGAAATCGAATGAAATGTTGTCTATTGGGTCACAGTCGGGAACTTGGGGAAAATCCGCTGGTATGCAAGCAGTTATCGTTCACTCCGTGCAGTTGCTCTCAGGTTCCAAAATTAGACTTGTATGGCCCAGTGGGTAACGCCCTGTTTTCACCTGAGAGACCTGTTCGATCTCACGTGAGTCAGAAATTTATTTCTTCCACACGTGATTGTGTGAACATGATTTCTAATCATATTCACTCAGAAGGGAACAGAAATGAAATGTTGTCTATTGGGTCATTGCTGAGTCGGGAGTCGAACTCAGTTCAGGTTACTCCAGGTAATTCCTGGTGCAGTTGCTCTCAGGTTCCAACTTCTTTAGACTTGTATAGCCCCAGTGGGCAACCGCCTTTGCTTTCCACCTGAGAGACCTGGTTCGATCCCTGACCAACAGTCAGAAATTTATTTCGTTCCACACGTGATTGTGTGTTGATGATTTCTATCTTATTCACTCAGAAGGGATAATTCGAATGAAATGTTGTCTATTGGGTCATTGCGAGTCGGGAGTTGGGGAAAACTGCTTGGTATGCAAGCAGTTAGCTTGCCCAGGTAATTCCTTGGGCAGTTGCTCAGGTTCCAAACTTTTAGACTTGTATGGCCCAGTGGATAACGCCCTTGCTTTCCACCTGAGAGACCTGGGTCTCGATCCCGACGTGAGTCAGAAATTTATTTCTGTTCCACACGATTGTGTGTTGATGATTTCTCTCATCTTATTCACCAGAAGGGATAATTCAATGAAATGTTGTCTATTGGGTCATTGCTGAGTCGGGAAGTTGGGGAAAATCGCTGGTATGCAAGCAGTTAGCTTGCCCAGGTAATTCCTCGCAGTTGCCTCAGGTTCCAACTTTTAGACTTGTATGGCCCAGTGGGTAACGCCCTTGCTTTCCACCTGAGAGACCTGTCTGATCCCGACGAGTCAGAAATTTATTTCGTTCCACACGTGATTGTGTGTTGATGATTTCTATCTTATTCACTCAGAAGGGGATAACGAATGAAATGTTGTCTATTGGGTCATTGCTGAGTCGGGGAAGTTGGGGAAAACTTCACAGGGCGCAAGTGAGTTAGCTTGCCTGCGTAATTCCTGCGCAGTTGCTCTCAGGTTCCAAACTTCTTTTAGACTTGTGTGGCCCAGTGGATGCCCTCTGCTTTCCACCTGAGAGACCGGGTTCCATCCCGACGTGAGTCAGAAATTTATTTCTGTTCCACACGTGATTGTGTGTTGATGATTTCTATCTTATTCACTCAGAAGGGATAATTGAATGAAATGTTGTCTATTGGGTCATTGCTGAGTCGAAGTTGGGGAAAACTCGCTGGTATGCAAGCAGTTAGGTTGCCCAGGTAATTCCTTGGTGCATTGCTCTCAGGTTCCAACTTTTTAGACTTGTGTGGCCCAGTGATAACGCCTTGCTTTCCACCTGAGAGGCCTGGGTTCGATCCCGACGTGAGTCAGAAATTTATTTCTGTTCCACACGTGATTGTGTGTTGATGATTTCTATATATATATATATATATATATATATATATATATATATATATATATATATATATATATATATATATATATATATATATATATATATATACATATAAATATATATGTATATATATCAGCTAACTACAACACCACTGAGACAGAGAAGGCCTTAGTGCTTGCCAAGCACATGGGCTTAAAAATAAGGTAGCCCTCCGCTCCACAGGAGGAGAAGGAAGAGTCAAAAGAGGTGACATGGTAGAAGTTTGTAGGGTCATAACAAAAGCCTATGAAATAACCATGGAGAAATGGAGACAGCGGTTCCGAGGTCTTGCCAAGGAAGTCAGCTGGTCCTGGACTGAATGGGCCTGTCACAAGACCCAGTCTGGTACCCGCTGGTTCGACTCCCTGCCGTGCACTACCCTCGAGGACCTATTCAATCGGACCATGATGGAGGATCTTTTCCAATGTGTGCCTGAGCCCCTTGCTGTGTATTTCAGTGATAAGCAGCCTACCACACTTATGGAAGCCTGCTGTATGGCCAGTTCATGGGAAGCCTACAAACAATCCCACAGCACATCTGAACGACGCATAGTGCCACCCAGGTACCTCTCAGGCTTGACCTACTCAAGAACGGACTGCCTAGCAAGCCTACATGTACCCACTTAAGAAGTTGGGCACACTGAATCTGATTGCCGCCACGTTGGGCAATAAGCAGCCTACTACCAACAACCAGAACTCCTCTCCTCTATGTCCACTTAATCTTTCCACTGACAATCATCATAGGAAATCAGCCCATTCAAGGGATCCTGCTGAAACTGTGGAATTCCAGGGCACTATGCTGCCGGATATCCTAGTTGCCCAAAGCATATCCTCTACCAAACATGTCAACCTGATTAGTGCCACAACCTCTGCAGCCGGGCCGCCAGATATGTCTCACCCTGAGCAAGTGTCGACCCAGTCCATCTCAGTGTCACCCTTGGATGGCTCTAGCTCATCAGTGAACCTGATGGTTACTGTAGACACTGGCTCAGATATTAGCCTGAATGACCGGGCCTGAGTGCCAGCCACTGCCACTGTAGACGACAAGACCAGGTGGACTATGACTTGATAGAGGAGCAGACCAAGACAAGACCATTCCCACAGTCATGCTTCAGGTGACAACCCCTTGGGCAACGCAACCTCACCGCATTGGCGTGGTGAACAAAATCAGGCACAGAGTGGAGTTCCTGTTGGGATGAGACCTCTTCTGGGATGTCCTTCCCCCGCCACTCTGTTGCCCAGATATTTCCACCAGG
>NC_089764.1:20350112-20515112 GCF_040412425.1 Macrobrachium rosenbergii
GTATGCAAGAAATATACCATGATCATAATTTTTTCCGATGGGAAGCTTTTAATTTCAAAAACGAGTGCCAGATTTCTCTTCATTGTGCTGGTTCTCTCAGTCTAAGCTAAATTTCATTATCACCTCTTGATAATATATACCCCCGAATTTTACTTTGTACAGTAAGCAGCAGAACTCGTGCGACTTTATTTATGTACTGGACAGTTGTTCTCAAGTTACCACTTAGTATTAAATCTTACATTTTACTTTGTAAACGTGTATGTATGAGGAAAACTTGGTCACCTGTCATGCAGAATCTTATCATTGAAATATACTGGATCATGAAAAAAAAAATATTTCATGCTATAATATTTCAGAGCACAAACTAAATACTTTACTGTAGCATGAATACCTCGGCTCACCGTGACTCCTGCGAGTCGTGGAACCATTAGTCTGGATACAGTGAAACTGTGAAAGAGGACGTCGCGATGTAGTGAAAAAGAAAAGTTAAGCAGAGCATAGTCTAATGATAAAAAATTGATGCATTTGGGATATGAATTCAAAGTTATTACTTCTTTTCGCTTTTGTAGTTTTGTGTATAAAGCAAATGCTAGGCAGGATCATGATTCCGATATTTGCAATAAATTATTACAAGCCATAGCTTAGGCTATAGCCAAGACTACATATGTCTAGTCTCCCGAGGGGTTTCTTCAGTTTGAAGAAAAAAAATAATGAATAAATGAATAGATAAGCAAGGTGGAGAGTAATCTTCGCTAATAGAAATACAATTAAGTCTACCTTTTTATTATTTTACTTTTACTTTAGGAATGGAAGACTATAATCAGGTCGGACTTATCAGCCACACTTATTGTGTGCAGATTCTGTAGAATGACAACAACAACGTACTATAAATAATAATAATAATAATAATAATAATAATAATAATAATAATAATAATAATAATAATAATAATAATATGGCTCTTTAGTCTAGGCCTATGCTATTAGCTTTATAATATACTACGTATTTCAGGAAATTTGAGTCATTGGTTTTTGCTAATTCGGTTGATTGGTATGGTACGTTGAAACAGTTTCTCACACCCTCCCCTACATTTTGATGAAAAAAATCCCATGTCCAAACAGATTTTAAAGGTACTTTACTCTTGAATTTCAGGACATAGCCAAACCTAGCTAGTCAAGATTTACGAATTCATTCCGATAAGCACTCTTGGGGTACTTATCCCTCCCAACACCCACCTTCTTCATTCTTTAGTCTGTCTTTTCATTCATCCAGCACCCCCCCTCCCCACCTCTCTCTCTCTCTCTCTCTGTCTTCGCAATATTTGTTGTGTAGTGAAATGTTTTCAGGCACATATTAGCACTGCAATTTTTCAACTCAGCAATGTAGGATAAAGTGAGCTAACGACCTACGTGGTTAAACAGAATTCAGGGGTTTACGAAATCTTTGTAGTTGATGAATGAAACGTCGGGTTAAACGATGGGTTTATCACTTGTGTAGCCAGTAACTTCCGAGAAGGTCGTATCGTCGCTGTTCAGAGTTTTGGCTTACATGTTGAAATGGTTATAAAATTTTCTGTGATTTTAACCCATTAATTTTTATTATAAATGTAGAACACTGAATTTAGAATAAACATGAAATACCTTTTCACCACAAAATTATGCAAACAAAATAAAAACAATTACATTCATGAAGAAAGTAACACACGCTACGGGGTGTAATGACGTCAAGGAAGAGTAGGGAGAAGAATGATGGAGTTGAAGAGGAAAGTTGTGGTGAGTGAGGAATTTGCTAGAAGTAGATACCCAGGACTAGTTCAGTAGTAGCCAAGCTCGTATGTCCGAAAGCGTTAATCAGTTTGCTGGAAAACCAGCTGAATTTGGAAATTAAATTTATTACCAAAAATTAGGGGGTGGGGTGAAACACACTGTCTCAAAGTAACACACCCATCCATAAGTTGATTTGAAGGATGTTGGCAAAAAATGACTCAAACTTCGTGAAATACATAGATAGCAACAATATACAGTTGAGTCAAATCTTTGCAACTTATAAAGGGTGTCTATAAGACCATACAGTGGAGGATTTGTGAAATTCCTCTGTCATTATTTTCTTCATAGGCCTATAGGCTTAATAAGAATGATATAATCAAGAAGCTCGAAGTACACTTGGCCTACAGGTTAGGAGAGGGGGGGCAAATTGAGCCATTTAATCAGTTGACGTATGGTTAGGACACGCCCATAACTACATCTCCGATACGTTCGTTATGTTAAATACATTACTGTATACAGTATAGCATTGATAATTTAAAACCATGCTTAGTGAACTGTATCTTTTTTTGAGCGAAGTTGCAAAATGTTTCGTCGTTGCAACTTAGCATCATTAGAAATGTGAAGAAGGCAAGAGTAGCCACTTAGTGACTTTCGAACAAAAATCACTGAAATCGGGTCACACGACTTTTGCTGCTTGCTGTACCACTTCAAAAAGTATGTTGCTCCCTTCTCAGTGTTTTTCCATTCTTCGTAACAGACGCGTGAGGAGTTCCTGCAGGTCAGATCAAAGAAGTGAAGAACATGGAGAAAGTGCAGGTTTCTATATTTAGTGTATTTGGACCATAAACATAAAATGTGATATGCAGAGTTAAATGCATGCTGCGGTTTCGTCCTATTCTTTTGTACCAATATAGACTCGATATCATCTCAAACGATTTTGATATCTTTGTCTTTCCTTTATGTAAGTCTCAATAGATGGTATTATAATTTCTAGCATCTTAAATTTCTGGCCAATTCCTTTTAAAATGATCAAATAAGACTTTCCTATTCATTCTTGGTATCCTTTCTTGACCTGAAAATTAGACAGTATTAGAATCTGAAGTAGTGAAAATGGTATTAGATGAAAAGAATGGGTATGCTTTTCATTTCCTCACTTATTTTCTAAAACTGGTGTACGAACAGCGAAAGCAAGCAGCGGGGTTTTACTAAAGATTTGATCTCTAATCAAAATCAAGGCAAAAAGTAATGTGAAAAACATTCCCTCTGTACAGCCAAATAGAAATAATGCTTACGACGAAGGAAAGAGAAGAGGAAATGGAAAGGAAAAACAAATGGACAGCCTGACTGATCTCTGAATCCAAAGCGTACGAAAAATATTTGGCCGTATCGGATAAGGTTACGGGCCATTGCACACTCCATTAAAAATAAAATTGCTCTGCAAGCGAGTTGCCATAAATCCAGCGGGGCTGCGGTTGCCTAGATTTTCCACGTTGTTATTATGCTTCTTTGGAAAGGAGGAGGCACAGAAGGGATGTTGATGGTGCAAACTCAGACATTGAAAAGAGGGAAACTGATGCGAAGTCGACGTATTCGCAGGGGCAGACGTGGCCGATGGGGCTTCCCTAGGAGCTACGTCGGACTGGGGGCGATGACGTCAGCGAAATGTTGTCGTCGTCGATTTGCACAGGAGGTCACAGCGTTCTGGTCGAAGGCCTGTTGTCAAATTCTTCCGGTTTCCGCGGAGTCAAACGCCTCCATGTTATTTTACTCGGAAATTTGATGTCGCGTTATTTGAATAACACTGTGACTCCGCACTGCGTGAAGAGTAAATAAAATGTGGTTATGTTTTTACTTGTGCGCGTGCGCGAGTTAGACGGGTATCTCAAAAATGGGTGAACGGATCTTGCGAACTAAGAGCGAAAGCATTTACTACGTAACTCTCGTTAGATGTTACCTTCTGGCCATCTTATAAAAGATAAACACTTCAATCCAGAACAACAGATCCATTTTCTCTGTAACATTCGTCTAGCCTTTGTATTTTTCATCCTGGATTTGTACTTATATTCAAACCGTTAGGCTCAAAATAATTTTGTCTACTTTCTATCCACAACCCTCGACTCTGTCCAAAATGGCCTCTTAGAATCAGTTCTTAACAGGATTTGTTGAAATGCCTTACGTGGCCTTTATCTTGAGTTTTGTTTTCATGTTCGTTACCCATCAGCTTTAAACCCAATTTGGAAAAATGTAAACTATATCTAACCGTCATTCCATCTTGATATTCTGTTCCTTATTTAGCCTCTTCCTTTATACCTTTATACAGAAAACAATTTATAAAAAAACGAGTCTTGAATCGTAAGAGAATGAATATTCACTAAAGATAATATATTATTTTATAAGAGGTTAAAATAGGCAGCTGTACCGGCGATCTATTCACCTAAAAATGAATTTCTGACTTTTTTTAAGGACATTAATTACCAAATGGGCCTCGCCTCGAAATGAAAGCCAATTGTACTGAATAAGCATACACAGCCTTTGTCTCACAGCTGTATACCATCGTTTCACATTGCCTCAGTAAATATTTTATGCCCGGTACAATCTGAGCAAGCAACTTCTAAAAACCATTTTCTATATATATGAAAGAAAAATATGATTATAAAATTTGGTATCGATGTTAGAATGCACATGTATATATGATATAACAATATCATTATTCGTCTCTTCTTATTCATTGATTAAAATACGTGGCATAGAGATGTATACATTTGTGAGTTCTTAAATAATTTGAAAGTAGAATATTAAATCGATGTTTTTTAACAATTATTTATAGCAAAAAGAATGTAATAGGACATCTTTCAAATACCTGTATATAAATATATTCCAAGCATTGCGCACGAGAATGTTGGTCTAAAATTATGGCAAATAATAATACTGATATTTCTTTTATTATTTTTAATGCATAACTCACCATAATCAAATGTAGAATAGTTTTAAACCAAAGAGGCTAATATCCTTACTTTAACACCACTGACAATACATAATAAGTAATTTTAACTAAAAGAAATTTTCATCTTATTAGGTTGTTCATGACGTTTCAGTGGTTTGGGTCCCTGGAGAACCACCTGCCATACAGATTCAACGTGGAGAGGTCATTCACTTCCTCGTGAAGATGTATGATTGCGTGGTAATGGTCTGGAGATTCATTGAGTGTATAGTTCCATTTTTCAGCACTGAAAAGCTGCAAGGCGTCAGTAAAAACGGAGGGATAAATATAACGGTCACCGAATGTTCCAGAGAGTGAATATGCTCTGAATGCTGAGTCAGGAACATATGCATCCTCAAAATGGCCACAACTATCAATGGTTTCATTGAGGCAAAGTACTGCCCCGCAGACCTGCACGTACTGGAGATAGAGGCCCTCGCCATGTTCCACTATCCCGCTGTAGGCGATGAGCATGTAAACAATATCTTCAGGTTCTTCAGCAGGGTATTCGTAAATCAGATTGCAGCACAAGTCGTCCTCATGGCAAAGCACCTGGATAGCATAGACACCTGGGGAGGTTCTCTCTAGGATGACGTTATTGTAACGGCTGAGGTCCTCATGCAAATATTTAAGTTTCATGTTCTGGTTTATATTTTGCTTATGTATCTTTTTACCATTTACCATTAACTCCATTGCATTTGTTTGTCTCTCTTCCACCTGTGTTGGGTCCAACAAAGGCAAATCGTCAAAAGCTTTATAATTGATAACTTCAGAGTCACTTGGTTGATGCGTTTTTGCAGATGGCAGCGCCGACTTCGTTTTCACTTTTCCCACTATGAGCTTGGTGCCTGAAGAAGCATCGTAGGTATAATAGTCAGGTTCAGAGTACACACCTCTGAAGATCCCTGCCCCCAAAAGCCCATCTGGAGGAGCATATATGTTGGCAACAACGAGATTTACATTGTTTCCTTGACTGAAACCCTTCCAGACCTGGGGACCTTAGAGGAAGAAAGTTGACAATATAATTTTGTGCATAAGTCGTTGCAATGTAAACAATAACTGTTTTTCAAACTATTGTATTGATTGCATTTTGTCACACAGAACGACAGAGATATGTTTGTGGGCTAATAATGTCCTGGTACAGAAGCATTACGTATTCAATATATATATATATATATATATATTGTATATATATATATATATATATATATATATATATATATATATATATATATATATATATATATATATATATATATATATATATATATATATATATATATATATATATATATATATATATATATATATATATATATATATATATATATATATATATATATATATATATATATATATATATATATATATATATATATATATATATATGACTTTTTATCACATCACCGTGATTCATATACAATCAGTAAAAAAGAAAAACGTCCTAATATTCAATTCACGTTCTACTTCGAAATAATATATTTTCATATATGTTAGCCGAAGGGGGGAATTTTTAGTTGATAATAAGAACCGCGAAGGACAAGAACTCAACTTGGACGCTTAAACCACACGACCAGCTTGGCTTAAAGCGTCCACTGTAGTCCTGAGTTCTGTCCTTCGCTGTTCGAACGGACGACGAACTTATTATCACCTAAAATTCCCCTTCGAAATATATGAAAATATATTGTTCAGGTAGAGCGAATTGATATTAAAGGACGTTTGCTTATTGATATTATATATATATATATATTATATATATATATATATATATATATATATATATATATATATATATATATATATATATATATATATGTTGACATATATATATATATATATATATGTTGACAACCATATGAAAGGTGAAAATTAAAGACCAGGTACCGAGCGCTTTCGTGTATTGCGAGCACTTCTTCGGGGTACAAAGTAAAATAAATAAATAGAGGCATAAGCAAGAAAACTTCACAAAACAAAGATCAAAGTCATTAACAAGCAAAACACTAATACTGCATGTAATCACTAGTTTGAAGAAAAAAAATTGTCACTACCAAACAATAAGTCAGAATACTTTAAAAATGCTTAAGAACTAGAACTGCAGTTAGAACAGGCTGTTGCTAAAAGGTGACGTTGTACTTCCCTACAATTTTATGAACAAGGTAACTACCTAATTTAAAAAGACCTGATCTAATATTCATAAGTTGATTGTTGAAATGCTTAATAAAGGCAGATTCAATTATATTTCTTTTACCAATGTGGTTATAAAAAATGATCTCAGATGAATTTTCCCAGTCTATACAATGGTTAAAATCATTCATATGTACAAATAAAACACTTGTCAACTGACCTGTTCGAACTGCATAACGATGCTGTTTTACACGGTAATCTAGTTCTTTACCAGTTTGACCTAGGTATTTATTACTGCACTCAGCAAAAAGAATCGTGTAAATACAACCACTAATTTGTTTTGGGGAGTTACGAACAATGATATTCTGAAGTGTCCCTGAGTTCTTGTCAACAACATTTATCTTTAAAGTTTTCAGTAATTTTTTAATAAAACAGATTTACGCTATATGGCAGTGTGAAAATATTCACCCTCAGAAAAGGCTCCCTATTGTTACTGAAATAAGAAATGTTTCTAGCTTTCTGCAAAGATTTGTCGATTAAAAACTTTGGGTATTTTAACATAATTCCTACGTCATAAATTTTACAAAATTCTGAGTCTAAGAATTCCGGATTGCATATCCTTAATGCCCTTAAAAACATGCAACAGAAAACTGAGAGTTTTACATCAACATAATGATCTGAATAATAATGGCTAAAGGAACAGACGTTGGTAGGTTTCCTGTAAACATCAAACACAAAGCTTCTATCCCTTCTATGAACCAAAACATCTAAAAACGGTAATGAACAATTATTTTCCTCTTCAACGGTGAATTTAATAGAAGGTACCAAATGATTTAACTTGTCCAAAAAAACTGTTCAAATTTTCGAACGTGGTCCAAACACAGAATATGTCATCAACCTATCGAAACCAAAGAACCCCTTAGGCAAAACAACGGGCAATATTTTTACTTCAAAAAACTCCATATATACAGTAGGTTGCTAAGCACTGGGGAAAGGGGATACCCCATAGCCATTCCAAACTTTTGATGGTAATAATTACCTTGTTCATAAAACTGTAGGGAAGTACAATGTCGCCTTTAGCAACAGTCTGTTCTAACTGCAGTTTCAGTTCTTAAGCATTTTTACTTATGGTTTGAGAGTGACAATTTGTTTTCTTCAAAATAGTGATTACTGCAGTAATGGGGTTTTGCTTGTTAATGGCTTTGATCTTTGTTTTGTGAAGTTTTCTTGTTTATGCCTTTTTTCATTTATTTTATTTTGTACCCTGAAGAAGTGTACGCAATACACGAGAGCGCTTGGTACCTGGTCTTTAATTTTCACCTTCCATGTGGTTGTCTACGTATGCATTTGTCATTTTGTTAACTTATCGTGATATCTGTTTGTTGACTTATCGCTATATATATCTGCATATATATATATATATATATATATATATATATATATATATATATATATATATATATATATATATATATATATTGTATATATATACATATATATATATATATATATATATATATATATATATATATATATATATATATATATATATATATATAATATATATATATATATATATACATATATGATAATTACCTGTAAGAGATGGAAGTTCATCAAACCAAGCTGTACTCAGAAGGGCATCTCGTACTCTAGGCTGTAGATATTGCTAATAGCTGGAGTTTCGTAGAGTATATCAAAACAAATCTGAAGGGATAATTATGTCTAACCCTGAACTTGCATGAGTTAATGCGCACGCTTACATCTATGGAGCTTAATATATTTTAGAAGACAGCCTCAGTATTTCGTATGGATAATTCTATGTATTCATTAAATTAAATTATATATATGTATATGTATAAATATATATACTGTAAATATATGCATAAGTATATATATATATATATATATATATATATATATATATATATATATATATATATATATATATATATATATATATATATATAATATTTGTGCAAAAGAGAGTGTATTTGTCACGAATACTAAATATTTCAAAATGTATTTCACAGTATTTACTTAGTAAAAACCAAGATGAATTCTTCCCAGTTCTCACCAACAACGTAAATGTTACACCAAACGAGGTCTCGAAGATAGCAGTTGAGTCGGGATCTGTTCCTGGGGTGAACACGGGCTCCACAAATAGGTGTTTCTTTCGGTACCTGAGACGTACATGAACACTGTAGCCTACATTGATGCGCTTGGTTATTTTCAAGACAATTCTCTTTCTCTCTCTCTCTCTCTCTCACACACACACACACACACACACACACACAATCCAGCATAGTCTGATCTTGAAAGATACGGTCATTAACAAATCAATAATCAAATTTGGAGTAACCGTTAAAATGCAATAAAATATGATTTTTAAAAGCAAAAAAAAAAAGAGGCTATAACGTACTAAATCAGGTTTTAATACAGATTTTATTTCAAGCATTAAAAGTGGAAATAGGACCATTTGTAATTAAGTAAGCAAAGTATAAAGAAGAAATGTAATACATGAAAAATTAATGAGAGTATTGCTGCAAACGTTACAGTAATACATTTACATACAACATGCACAGCAGTTTATATCAACACTGATAAAAATTGCAAAACCCCCTAGGTTCACTCATTCATTCTCATTAATAGTTACACTATTCTTCTTAAAGCACCACTTGTAAATTGAAAGGAAATAGTATCTAAATGAATCATCAGCTAAGAAACCTTTCTTTCGATGGCACAATCAACCACAATGACCAAGGATTAAGTCAGAAGACCTCTGTAGCATTCATCGCACGAAAGTAAATGATGTCGATTGAGAAACTCAATGGGGCTTTTCCTTAATTGTCAGTTACATTGACCGCTCAGTGCTGCTACACACTGTATTGTTTACAGAAAGTTCAAGTTACTTCCCTTGAACATGATTGAAACGATTAGTTTCTAGGTTTATGAATAGACAATATAAAGACATATGAAAAGAAAGGAAAAACTCAGATCACAAATGAAAATTCAAAACGAATCATATTTGACTAAAAGATCGCGTCATTTGCACTTTTTCATTACCTGGCCACAACAGCTCCGGCATCGTCGAAAACTACCTGGGTATTGTGGAATATGCAGCCAGAGAGGACACCTGATGCATCGCCGTTCTGGCTAAATGCGAGATCTTCATCACCAAAGGCAATCTCAGAGCAGTTTGACTGTTCGGCAAGGTCCACCACAAGGTATATGCCACTTTCCATCGCTGCACAACTGAGTTCTTTCATGATCTTTAATGGGAATGATAAGATAATATAGATACAATGGAAAAAATGAGCATTGACCCACTAAGACGCAACACTATTCATAGTTATCTTGCTACCATTCCTGTGCTTTGTATATTATCCGCCCTCCTTTCCATCACCTGTTTAACTTCAACTATCCAGCACGTTCTGTCTTACTCTTCACTCCTAACACTTATAAATTATGTAGTCTTATTAACTATTTATCGTCCTCCATTCTTTCTATATCACCAACATATCTCCCCCAAAGTCACACATACATACAGTACACACACACACACACACACACACACACACACATATATATATATATATATATATATATATATATATATATATATATATACATATACATATATATATATATATATATATATATATATATATATATATATATATATACATATACACACACTTATATATAGACCTTAACAGTCCCTTATAAGGTGAGGATGATGCCCACTGGAACACGAAGTATACGGTATGCCTACAATTGTATTTGTATACGTATGTGAGTACATATCCATACGTGTGACTGAATATAAACAATGACCTTGACTCGTTTTAAGAACTGGGAAATACTAGCTATCATGGCTAACGAAATTCAGTCCATTTAGTACTGCAACATTCCAACCAACATTTACCATGGACACAGGATTAAGTCTCGAAAGCAATCGGCGGCTTCTGAAAATATCTACACTTCGAAATGATTTCTGAAATCTGTTCGTTATTTAATTGTGAATTTTCATTCATGTGAAGCTAAGCATGGCCAATAGGATTATATATAAAGGAAATTTTATTTAGTGATTCATTGTTAAAAATTTGTTATGTGCCACTGCGTCAAGCCGAGGGAATTTTTCGCTCCTGCAAACGAGTGAAAGCCTCGATTTCCCAAAGTAAAGTTTAGTGCTTGACATACATTGTATCTGTATCATTTTCGTAGTTATTTCTGGAGAAAAAAATCATATTTTGTCCCACTGAATGCTTCCGAAAAGACTAAAAATTTTGAATCCGTTAATTTTTAAATTCTCATTCCTTAGCTTATAATTTCTTTTAATGTTTTTAACTATTGTTTAGATAATACTATCTAAGTATTGTTTGTCTTTCAGATAAAATTATAATACATGACGCCTACGCCTCCATTTTATGTTATTCGGATACTGTGTCAATTCATATGACAAGTCAGCATTTCTTTAATTTAACCTTTTCTCGGGCAAAGAGCCTGACCGGGATCTTTATTTTGTTATGTTTGGCGAGGTGCCGTGACCAATCAGATCGCTTTAGTTAGTTCCTCATTGGACTGGTGGGTACCGTTCTCAGCTAGCCCGGCGTTCGATTCTCTGACTGGCCAATGAAGAATTAGAGGAATTTATTTTTGGTGATAGAAATTCATTTCTCGGTATAATGTGGTTTGTATTCCACAATAAGCTGTAGGTCCTGTTGCTAGGCAACCAATTGGTTCTTTCCACGTAAAATAAATCTAATCCTTCGGGCCAGCCCTAGGAGAGCTGTTAATCAGCTCAGTGGTCTGGTTAACTAGGGTATACTTTTAACTTGGACCACGTGGATTTCGGCCACTAGTGATTATCTCAGTTGTTGTGAGCGCAAGTTTGAGCTTGGTAACTTGAACGGCGTAGCGTCACACACTCCTTGAAGGAAACATTCCACTTCCAGACTCCGAAGCATATAGCTGTATGCCTAGTGCTCTTATTTTTGCCGCCACCAAAGCTCAAACAATGGAGGTAAGACTTTCAAAACTTGTTTGCTCATAGATAGAGATTTGGTGATCATTGTAAAGTTATCCAGAATAGTGTAAATGACCGGTGCCGCTATGAAAAACTTGTGTGAAAAAAAAAGTGCAGTGTAATCATCTGGTATGGACTGAGCGCCCATTTCACGGGAAACCACATTTCACCAAACTCAGCTTGTACTGGACGTTGTGCCCGGTTTGGAAACCACGTTTCACAAAACTCAGCCGGTACTGGATGCTGTGCCCGGTTTACCGGGAAGCTTGATTGATAATGAAACATGCCGAACCGGATGCTGTGCCCATTTGTGTTAGTGTACATATTCGTAAACTGAATGTTCTGGATGATTCTAAGTGTTCTTGATTATTGTATTGATATTTTAGGCCATTCAAACATTCTATATATTAATAATAATCATGAAATAGAAGATTTTTGGGCAAATTTTTTGCTAAAATTCAATATTAGTACGTATTTTGACTACCTACAGCATAAGCATGAATATATATGGTAATGATCACCAAGTAAGCACAACAATATTCTATTAAAATTATCGTCATTACTTTTAATTATATTATCATTATGATTTCATAACTTAATTATTAAGATTATTTGCTTGCTCAAACTAGTAACTAACAATTGCTCCTTTCATTCTCTTTTCAGGTTGGAACCTTCTATGGTGCCACAGGTGTTAGTGAGGTTTTTCCTAAGTGACCCCAATCATAGTGTTGAGGACAGTGCTGAAGAATTTGAGGATAATGATGTCGATGACGACGACAACGACCCTGACTAAAAACAGTAAATCGAAGCAGCTTTAGCTGAAGATGCTGTTGAAGAGGAGAACCTCTTGTCACCTCCAAGGAAGAAACAAAAAGGTAAATATTTTTTTTTTCATTTGTGGCACTCATACTAACGTTCCTTTTCTCTTTTATTCATAGGAAATATATTGTTAAGTGGGAAACCATTTCCAAAGCCAACCCAAACCTCCAAACTGCCTTACACCCCAAAATAACATAATTTCATACTGATACCTAACTGAGGAAGGGCGTGAGAAATTCAGCCCCTATGTAAATTTCTCTCCATGCTCCCCTTTTTGGTGCATCTGTTCATCTTTCTGCAGACCTGGTGACTACTTGAGTTACCTCTTTTCAGATAAAAGGCGAATGGAGACGAAGCCTGCCGAGAATCAGCCAGAAAGGTTGAGTTCCCCATAAAAACTGGCGAATGTGGGTTGCCAGAAGTCACCAGGATTTGGGGAAGATCCCAACATAGAAAACGAGGTGACGGAACCGCCATCTTGCGATCCCAGTGACCTCTGGGAGGGGCAGGAAAATAAGCCCCCGAGGTCATATAAGGTGAGAAACGGTGGTCATCCCTCTTAGAAACACCGCGGTAGCAGACAGACACACAACCCTATGCTGCTCCTTATTGAGCTGACCCCCCAACGTGATCACCTTTCGACCACCCAGTCGCATTACCAGTGCATTTTCCCATTAAACTCATCCCTCCAGAACTGGTGAAATTTGACGAGGCCCCTCCATTGCTCCGTTATAAGGTAACATCATGACTAGAGGTTTTTTCAACAGCCACATATCTTAAATCTTCCACTGCACTCTCATTTTCTTTTCTGAAGTGCGAGTTATCACAAAGACCTGACTCACTTAGCTCAGTGTGAATTTTAATGCAAGTATATCATACCAGAATCGAGTTATCTTGGCATCCTCTGTGCAACCCTCGATTCGCCCGAGATCGTTATAATTATCTTTGTGTAACCACTAGCATTATCAAATTGCAGACGGTACATTGGCTGTGGAAACATCGACTTGTCTTGTGCTTCTTGCAGTGAAAAGGCCACTGCAACCAATTCTTCAGTATCCCTTCCAAGAGGATTAATCATAGACTATTCAATTTTTTAACAGTGACAGCATATCTAACTACGTGGCAGCCCCTGTTGGATCTGCCTATCATTCCCCAGTCTTTGGACTGGCATGTTTAATTATAAATATATTCCATTTAAAGTAAACCTAAGTGTTTATCTGTAAAGCTCCTTGTTGAAGTACGGCCCTCAGCCCAGCTGTTTTTTCCATTAAGGTTCCTGCCTGACCTAGCAATTGCAGTCAGAAACTCAAGATGTATTAGTAAGCCCCAAGTTCACGAGCTAGACCCTAGACTGGACCCTGAACAAGGAATACAGTAAGCAGGCCAGGTAAGAACTTTAAATATATATATATATATATATATATATATATATATATATATATATATATATATATATATATATATATATATATATATATAGATAGAGAGAGAGAGAGAGAGAGAGAGAGAGAGAGAGAGAGAGAAAGAGAGAGATGTTTTGCATTTCTGTGTTTCTTATAGATATTGACAGTTGATTTTTTCTCTTTTTCCAGTAGTCAAGCATGGCTGTGCCACCCCACCAGCAGCAGTAGCAGAGAAGGAGTGGGCAGATGAGGAGGCTGGCACTGGCAGCCAGGGTGCCACCGTTCAAAGGAATTGGGTGAAGGAGGACATCAACAACCCTTCACTGCCACCTTATGCGCATGCAGGAATGTCAACCATTCCTACCCCTTTCACCTACTTCAGTGATCTCTTCGACATGGATCTTCTGGGGCACCTAGTCTATCAGACTAACCTTTATGCTAGGCAGAGCAACCTCAGGACGCCCTTCAAGACTGACACATCGGAGATGCTTGTGTTCTTCAGCATCCTGATCTACATGGGTGTGGTCCACCTGCCTTCCATTGAGGACTACTGAGTCACTGACAAATGGGTGCCACAAGTGGCAGACTTTATGTCCTCGAAGAGGTTTTGGTTTATGCAAGCAAGAATTCATTTCACTGATAACCAGCAAATGAATGTCACTCAATACAGGTTTTACAAGGTCAGGCCAGTCATCACTGTCATCACGAAGAACTTGCTGCACATCTCTGAAAGTGTAGAAGAGGTTATGTGGCCTATAAGGGAACTATGGCTGGAAATTTGCGCCAGTATATCTGTAACAAGCCAGATAAATGGGGTACAAGTTCTTCTGCAGGGCCAGTATAGATGGCTTTATTCGTGATATACTCATGTATCAGGGATGGACTACCTTCATCACCCTGAAGAAGAGGCCCTCATGAACTTGAATGAGAAAGAGTTCACCACCCTCCTCAGGACAGTCAAGTACCTGAACAAAACATGTCTGTACACAGACAGCTTCTTCACCAGCATTGGTCTTGTTGAGCACCTGAGGGACACCTATCAATGCCGCTATGTTGGCACTGCCAGGGAGACCAGGACAGGAAACTCTGGCCTCATACCAACTGCCCAGCTCAACAGCAAGAAGACCAAAAGAGGCACCATGGACTACAGGAGCTGTAATGGTGTTCTGGCATTGAAGTGGAAGGACAACAAAGTAGTCAACATGCTGTCCACTGATGTAGGAGTAAAACCCTTGATATCTGTCAAGAGGCATAACAGAGATGCCAAAGAGGAGGTTGATGTCCCATGACCTGATACAATAAAGCAATACAACGGTAAGATGGCTGGCATCGACAAGAGTGACATGCTTACCCATCTTTACAAGATGCACCTCAGGTCAAGACGCTGGCCACTCAAGAGCTTCGGATACTGCATTGATGTATCCATTGCCACTGCCTGGCTAGTCTACAAGAGGGATGTCACAAGGCTAAATGAGAAACTCATGCCCCTGAAGATTTTTCACCACTCCATCTCCAGGTACTGCAGGATGCACAGGAAGTCCAGAGTTGTCTCTCATGCCATGAGGAGGTCAGATGACACCCCTTCAACACCCATTCCTTCTACTTCTGCTACTCAGGAGTCTGTTGGGAAAGTGGTGCTCCCAACCAGAGGTCGGAGGTCACCAGAAGTGCCAGAAGCTGTTAGGACTGATACCTCCACTCTCCATGTACCAGTGTTCATCCCCCTGAGACAGACTTGTAAGAACTGCTCCCCCAAGAAGAATATCCACGTGTCTAAGTGGATTTGCAACCTTTGCAATGTGGCACTGTCTTTCTGATGCCAGGAACTGTTTTGCGCCATATCTTAGTGTTGTGATATAAATATGGACACTATTTTCTAGTGTTTTATTGAATTATTTGACTAATTTTTTTTTACTGATGTAGATGTATTTTGTAAAGGTATAAAAATTAGCTCACTTTCCTTTTCCTTATTTTTATTATGTCTTCTTTATTAAAACATGATGAAATAATGTGTAAAAGGTTGAAATATTAATATAATACTGCTTGGAATTAAGAATAATGTAAAAAAAAAATAACATACTAAGTTATAAATATGAGAGTTAAAAGTATTGAACATGGAAGGTAAGCCCCCAAAAAGTTACTAAAATGCTTTAGTAGGTAATCAAAATTTCTTGAAAAAGTTGGTCTCAATCTGGCAAAACATCCAGTTCAGGGTACTGCTGTCAAAAGACAATTTCCCATGAACCAGCAGTGGTCCCGTTGAGGACACTTCGTTGGGCGGGTCTATGACCCCATTTTTGCAAAATCTTAAAATATGCACGAAAGTAAATGTGTGTTATATTTGGTTGTACTACAACATACTACGACCGTATTTTGCTACCACCGCTATTTCTGGTAGTACGTGTTAAAGGGTTAATCTCCACTTCTTCAAGATCAGGACTCTAGCTTTCCCATAAAGTTTAATTATTCATGTGCCTTTACATCTATTTTTCTCCTCTATGAGTTTTCGGCTGGGTGAAGGCTCGACTACGTCCTTCACGTTGACTTGTGCATGATAAAAATGGAGTAATGGTCATGAGAATAATCAATGAAGTAGAAATTGCATGAAGAGAATAGGGGACAAGAGAAAGGAAAAACTAATCTGAAACGTAACTGCCTGTTACAAAACCTGAAAACACAGTTACTGTAATTGACAGCATGTTCCACACTTTAATTCTTGAATTATTTTGGAAAATTTCCTAAATTTTTCCATAAATATTTCAAAGCATGAATAATGGGACTGTCATAAGTATAGTTTCCAACAATATACTAGACGAACAATGAATCAAATATGATGAAGGAAAACTACAAAAAAAAAAATGAAAAATTAATCATATGGAAACTTCAATAAGAAACCAGACATTTTAAAGTGCTGAAAAATCCATAAAAAATTATTGATTAAACACACTTCAGCAAACAGAAATTCACGTCTGCATATGTACAAGTAATTAATAGAAGAAATTAAGTTTCGTAAGTGCCTGCTGCATCTCATCGACAGGTTTATGTCAAGTCCTAATCATAAGATAATCGCATAAAAACACAAATAAATCTGAATACTTAAATTCTATTTTTCTATTAAAGGAATATATCATCTTGCAAAGTCAGTCTTAGAATCTTCGAGAACCAGCGAAACATTATTGCCAATTACCGGTTACAACAGCACGTGAGGAAAAATAAGCGATTTGCATTTGCGATGAACTTCAGTAAAACTCTCTCCAAAAAATCAAAACTCCTTACTTTGCTCGAATTCTTGACGTCGCCGTATTCACAGGGTACTTCTTTGTCCTCTGGGTCCGGAACGACCTGTGTTTGAGCCAGAAAGGTTCCCAAGGTCAAACCGAGGTTCAGGCTGGTTAAGCCATATTCTGGGAACACGATGATTTGGGCGCCCTGGGTCAAATATAAAAAAAAAAAATAAATAAATTAGGAGACTAACGATTAGGTATCTCAGTTCAGGCTAGCCTCCAAAAGTTTCCCTAATTCTGTTTTCCTTTATATGAAATCTTTAGGAGATATTTTACCAAAACAGCCATAGTTAGAAATATCTTTCACCTTCCAGGATCGATACCAGCAAAAATATATCATTGTTAAAAGATGGAAATTATAACACTAATCAACCAAGCTGAGAGCTTAATATTTGCATAACAAAATCAACGGAAGTTACTATGAACACTTTGATTTTATAGAAATATTGAAAGTTGTGAACCCCTCTTAAGACTAATCTCTCCTTCATTTGGGAAGAAAAATACTTTGGACCCAGAAAGCAAACGTTCATAAGAAAAGTTTGATATCCTTCTGTAAAATTGTGAGCGACTGTCTTCCGTTTATTTATATTTTGAAAGCAGTGGAGAACCGTTAGCATATTCCTAGCAAATCATACTGACAAAAAATTTAACGAATAAATAACTTGTGCGAACCGTTCAACTAAATTCGTTAGAATATTCACTGCAGAGCTTCGTTTCAACCCATTATCATGTCTTGTTTATTTGCCGATTGTCTTTGTTTGTTTCCGTAACAACAATATCATTGATAACAAAAGGCAGATTCATCTTACATAATAGAGAAAGTAAAAGAATACTTGCCATATCTTTGGCCTCTCCAGCATACTGAATAAACGTTCTCGCATTTTCCTCCAGTACAGCCAGACCTCCCGCAGAGAGATCATCATACGGGTCATATTGCAATGCTGCTGCCACATATTCCACTTCCGTTTCTGCTGTCGTGTCTCTGTGGACAAACTCTTTCGCCGTTTCCCCCTTTCGATGCGTTTGTAGGGTTGACTGGAAGTCATATTTCTGTTCTCTGCCAGTCTTTCCATCATCTTGTCCTGCCACGACAAGACATGACAGACAAAGATATATAATTATGTATGAAAAGCTCAGCGTCATAATTAGAAACCAACTGCTGTTTAGTCTGACTGACTTCGAGTATTAATAAGGTTCTTATCAGTGATGAGCATGACAGCAAGCGGGGGCACAACAAACGCAAATTTTTCATAGAAAAAGAAAAAATCAGATAAGCTGGGAGACGTCAGATGAAGAAAACAGCTGAACTTTCAAGTACATAGCAGATATAAAAAGTTTGGCAAGTATTATTCTTCTTTTTGATTTTTCAACACTAAATGAATATAAAGGTTATAATTTCTTTATCTTCATATATTGTTTTTCCACAAAAACTGTCATGTGTGACTCACAACAGTTTGCTAGGTTAATTAATTAAATATATTGAATTATTTATATCTTGTATTAAACCTCTCTTAAACTATTAGTTTAAAGGATAAGAAATATTTAAAAATGGTAAGACCCCAGGAGTTTTCTGCTCCTTGTCAATGGAGTTTAGATTAATTATTCAAGATTATTTCCATATTGTATTGCATAAGCATATCACAGCCAGTTTATGGATGAAGTCAAGGCCATGAAGAGGATAGTTACCAGTGGTACACCTACGAATCCTGAGGAGTGTATTTTCTTACCTGTCTACTGCTGCCCGAACCTAGTCAGCACCCTTGGAATGCAGAATAGCACAGGCCCCATAGAGAGATGTGGGAGTCGAACAATGCAGTATACAAATTTAAATGCACCAAAAGGACATGTCAAGCCCCCAGCAATTACTACATAGGCTGCACCATTGCCAGTATATGCAACCGATTGCAAGTTCACCACAACCAGGGGGCAATATTTCAACACTATATAGAAAACCATGACTGTAAACTGACACTAGAAGAATTATTAGAAAGCACAGAGACCATTCATAGAGAAGCCCAGTTCCACAGACTGAAAATAGCAGAAGCTGTGAGTATAAATCATCAATGGCTTGCATTAATATACAGATGAAAACAGACGTCATCCTCCCTTCTTCAAGGAAATCACAGGGCATCCATGAAAATCTGAAGGGAGAATGAACACCCCTGGGCACAACTACCAACAATACAGCAAATCAAGACTATCGGTCAGAGAAGGGATTCACGCCCTTGCCCACGCCCTTTGCTGCAAGCCACAGCATAGGACGTGTCCTAATGAGCACCAGGAATGCCCATACTGCCATCCAGACCACCAGCAAAAGAAAGAGACCTGCCGACCTATGGAAATTCAGTACTCCAATGACATCATGTTCAATTAAAATTCACAAGTCTGCATGCAGCAATATAAACCTTGTATGTGAATTTGTAATCCAGTCCTGAAGACGCCGCCAACAGGTGGGGAAACGGATCTTAAATAATTATTCCTTATTCCTGAGAAGATTGCCTGAAGAGATAAAGAAGCAGTAAGGACTGACTCAAAGTCTTGATAAAAAGATAGTATCTGCGAACAATGCCATTAACTTCAATAGAAACTGCATATATTTATATATATATATATATATATATATATATATATATATATATATATATATATATATATATATATATATATATATGAGCATATATATGTATATATATTTTCCCAGCAGTTAAAATACATTTCCGCCATAATTATCCGTGCATTTACAGGTAAAAACAAACAGTAATTTATCTGCATTTTCTTGAAAAGACTTAATTTCTCTTTTTTATTTGGTAGATTTTTCATATATCTAGCTTCATTTCGTTTAAAGTTCTGAGATTATAAAATCCCTGTGTATTATTGCTAAAATTGCATGGATATATTTTCTTCAAAAATTCATCATAAAAAATATATAAACATTTTCTTTTTTCAATTTTCCAGAGGTACTCTCTTGTATCATTCCCGATCCTTCTTCTTTTAGGAAGGAGAAGAATAAGACTTCTGTGAATAAGAAGGATGAGTAATTCTGCAATTCTTTGATTTGATATTGTATGAAAAAGACTACTCTAATTCAATTAGTGTGAAAGATGTACAGGTACAAATGAAATTTTTTAAAATATTGTCATCGTTTTTAGGTAAAATGTTGTCATCGTTTTCAGGAACTGCAATGCAGTTCTTCAGGTGTATAAGTAATTCATCGTCATTTTGATAATTTTCCTTTTTTAAACAAATTAGTATTTTCAATAGAGAAAAGGCAAAATGTTTGTAATGTCTTTTGCCAATGAGCAAATATATTTGACCACTGTTTCATCGGCACAGTTATTGTTGCATTAATATTTTGCATAAGTTAATGTTACTGGTGCATTCTTGACATTCAATGCAGAAGTAATCTCATATAAGTACACTAACATCACAATGCTTATATTAAAAGCTTAGCTTATTATAATTTACTACGCCTTCCTGAAAAGAATAGTCGATTTGCATTTATTTACATGTTAATTTTTACTGGATTGTATTAATTTTTTAGAGGATATTTGTGAATTTTCTTATCATATTAACAAGTTCATGGGTTTTTTACCTTGATTCATACGAACGTGTAATAAAATTACTGATAGTTAGTATAATTAGTTATATGTGATTGCTCGAAATTGTTCAAAAGACATCGTTCACTATGCCTTCTTAATAGTAATTTCGCGGCTGTGGGTATGAAATAATGTTCTTATCATAAATGCAGAACAATACTTATAATTTTAGTAATAATGAAAATAGAAAAGGAGTTATTAAAATATTGTAAACTAAACGATAATCGCAACCTTAAAAACCATTTGAAAATCAGTGACTCACATTTCTTGAACAGTCCGCTCTTTGATATGCAGCTGTATTTTAGCCACAAGTGAAAATTACGAGAGAGTCCCGACAGCATCACTGAGGAATGTGGAAGTAACACATCCCCTTTAGAGGAAGCGGATATCTTCCACCTTAAACATTTAGGTAAAATGCGAATGCTGACAGGATATGCAATTTAATGTAACTGAGAACAAACAAAAAACTAATCTTCCCCGCAACACACACACACGCACAAACACAATCACAAACACACATACACACATATATATGTGTGTGTGAGAGTGAGTGGTTGAAAGTGTGTTTGAAATTAGTAAAACATGTGAGGAAGGCTCCGATGAAAACCTGAAAGGAGTATATATTCCTTCGTGTGGAGATGTAATAGAAGTAATTATAATAGTTATAAGGGCATGATATTGAGCATACTGCGAAAACCAACCGAGAAAATCAGATAGATCACAGGAGAGAGGATTTGATACAGAAGAGGAAACCCCAGGATTAAGAGCGTCTTATGGAACTAGGGAGAGAAATTTGAGAGTTAAGTAATTGTTCCAGGGGAGGGTTTAGATGGGTTTAACTGAGATGCAGTGTGAAGGGTGTTGATGATCCATCAAGGAGAATATATAGATGTGAGAATTGTGTTACAATATTTTGTTGAATATTGATATGATCAGGCTGATGAGATGAATCAGGGAATAAAGTTTATAAGGAGGGAAACAGAGATTCAATAAAGGAATAGTATGCAGTTAGCATAGGTCAAAAAATGGATAAGAGCATTTCTAGGTCATTAGATTAGTGGAAAGTAACAAATCGATAATTAGAAGGTTTTAGGAGAAAGGAAGATGAAGAGAATTACTTATCACTTGAAAAATCAAACTAAGTTTATCAAGATATGTGTGAGGTAGTAACAGTTAAACAAGAAATATACCAGAGAAAAAGGGCATCACTCCATCAAACAACTATAATTGTTTCCCTGGTTTTAATTCACTTCAGCAAAACTAAAGGGAACAAAACAGGTTTATCAATTTACCTTATGCACACACAAATAACCCTGTTCACTGGTGGTCAACAAATGAAAATCTATGTTTAAGAACTTTAAATACAAAAATTTATTTCTAATTTCAAAATTTATAATAAAATTCACAGTCTGAAAAATTTACCATTACTTCAAAACAACACAAGATTTAATTAATTCTTAAATAAGATTAATTCACAAAACTTTAATTTATCAAAAAATTATGTTACCTAAGCAAAATTTACACTATTAAGAATTACTCAAGATTTGAAAAGGAAATCTTAACAAATGAAAATCAAATCAAGTATGCAATGTTAAAGTATCAAAAATATATAAAATGCTAAGTAAATGAACGTTAAATCACCAATACAAAAATTGGGCAAAAGTAAGAAATTGCAAACACAAGAACACACAAACAAATAAACAAAAGATTTATCAACAATAATTTCACTAAGGCAAAACCTCCCTAATACATCTTATTATACCATGGTAAAAATAAGTAGAAATCCACTTTACCTTATACAAGCTTGTGAGAACCTTTGTAAAATTCACAAAAACACTTTCTATGAGGCGCCTGTTACACTTCTAATACACTTTTCCTATGATCAGATCTCAAAAAGGAAATACTATCATTAGTGACCACAAGTAAATATTATAACAAAATTTTACTCTCTTTTGAAGAAAGAGAGGGTAAGAGAGAGAGAGAGAGAGAGAGAGACACCAACCAACTAACTCCTACAAGGTCTCTTACAACAATGAGAGCCTCCCAGATTTCTACTTTAAAAGAAATCTTTGTTGCCACTAAGACGTTTTTGGGAAACAGGCCTGGGAATTTTCCCCTGGGAAGGGATTTTTCCCCTTGGTTAAAGAGGGCTCTTTAGCCTGTCAGCACACATCTCTTTTAATGACAGGGATTTCCTGCCTACATACTTTTTCAAACAATAGGCTTTTGGGTCAACCAGTGTTATCTAAACCTATCATCCCACATCTCTTTTAATAACAGTTTAAGCAGATAAGGAAACAAACCTTCGCAAAAGGGGGTTTTACCCTCGCCTCAGTCAACAAATATTACCTAGACCTGTCACCTCATCTCTCTTTTGATGACAGCTAAATGGATTGGGGACTTCCTTTTGGAGCCGGGGAACCCCAGGCTGTACACCTGATTACACATCAGCCTACCAGCTGTAAAACACAACTCTAACAGCAAAATGTATCTTATCTCCAAAATCACACAGTCAAGCTAACCCTTTTAAGATCTGACACTTGGTATTTCAATAAACAGTATTACTATACAGAACACATGACAAATATAAGAGAAAATATATAAAAAATTACAGAAAACATACTAAATTTGCAGAAAATATATATATTATATGGCTTATATCATTATAGTATATATATATATATATATATATATATATATATATATATATATATATATATATATATATATATATATATATATATATATATATATATATATAAATATATATATATATACATACAAAAACCTCTCAAAACTGTCATTCTGTGGTCCGGGATCTCCCATGAATTTACTAATATGATAAGAAGATTCAGAAATATCCTCTAAAAGTTTAATATAATCCAGTAAAAATGAACATGTAAATAAACATGAAACGACTACTCTTTCTAGGAAGGCATAGTAAATTCCAGTAAACTGAGCTTTTAATATAAGCAATACTATTTTAGTGAACTTATATGAGATTACTTCTGCGCTGAATGTCAACAGTGCACAAGTAACATTAACTTATGCAAAATATAATGCAATAACTGTGTCGATGAAGCAGTGGTCAAATATATTTGTTCAATGGCAAAAGACATTACAAACATTTTGCCTTTTCTCTATTGAAAATACTGATTTGTTTAGAAAAGGAAAATTGTAAAAATGACGATGAATTACTTATACACCTGAAGAACTACATTGCAGTGCCTGAAAATGATGACAGCATTTTACCTGAAAACGATGACAACATTTTAGAAATTTTCATTTGTACCTGTACATGCATCTTTCACACTAATTGAATTAGAGTAGCTTTTTTTCATACAATATCAAATCAAAGAATTGCAGAATTACTGATCCTTCTTATTCATAGAAATCTTATTCTTCTCCCTTCCTATAAAGACGAAGGATCGGGAATGATACAAGAGTACCTCTGGAAAATTGAAAAAAGAAAATGTTTATAAATTTTTTAGGATGAATTTTTAAAGAAAATATATCCATGCTATTCTAGCAAGAATACACAGGAATTTTATAATCTCAGAACTTTAAACGAAACGATGCTAGTTATATAATAAATCTACCAAATAAAAAAAGAGAAGTTACATCTTTTCAAGAAAATACAGACAAATTACTATTTGTTTATTTGTACCTGTAACTGCACAGAAATAACTGCTGGATAATAAAAATGTTTTTAACTGCTGGAATATAATAATATATATATATATATATATATATATATATATATATATATATATATATATATATATATATATATATATATATATATATATATATATATATATATATATGCAGTTTCTATTGAAGTTAATGGCATTGTTCGCAGATACTATCTTTTATCAAGACTTTGAATCAGCCCTTACTGCTTCTTTATCTCTTCAGGCAAGATTCCTGCCATTTACTTTTTCTAGTTGACAGACCGTTTCCCCACCTTTCGGCGGTGTCTTCAGGACTGGATTATAAATTCATATACAAGGTTTATATTGCTGCATGTGGACTTTTGAATTTTAATTAAACGTGACGTCTTTGGAATTCTGAATTTCTATAGGTCAGTAGGTCCCATTCTCTTGCTGGTGGTCTGGGTGGCAGTATGGGCATTCCTGGTGCTCATTAGGACACGTCCTATGCCATGGCTTGCAGTAAAGGGCGTGGGCAAGGGCGTGAATCCCTTCTCTGACCGATGATCTTCATTTGCTTTATTGTCGGCAGTCGTATCCAGGGGTGTTCTCTCTCCCTTCAGATTTTCATGGATGTCCTGTGGTTTCCTTGAAGAAGTGAGGACGACATCTGTGCTCCTCTGTATATCAATGCAAGCCGTTGATGATTTATACTCACAGCCTCTGCTATTTTCAATGTGTGGAGCTGGGCTTCTCTATGCATGGTCTCTGTGCTTTCTAATAATTCTTCTAGTGTCAGTTTACAGTTGTGGTCTTCTACATAGCATTGAAATATTGCCCACTGGTTGTGGTGAACTTTAAATCATCTGCATACACTGGTAATGGCGCGACCTATGTAGTAATTGCTAGGGGCTTGACATGTCCTTCAGTGCATTTAAATTTGTATACTACGTTGGTCAACTCCCACATCTCTCTATGGGGGCCTGTGCTATTCTGCATGACAAGGGTGCTGACTAGGTTCGGGCAGCAGTAGAGAGGTAAGAAAATACACTCATCTGGATTCGTAGGTGTACCGCTGGTAACTATCCTCTTCATGGCCTTTACGTCATCATTGAACTAGCTGTGATGTGCGGATTTGTAATACAATATGGAAGTAATGTTGAATAATTAACCTAATCTCCCTTCGACAAGGAGCAGAAAACTCCTGGGGTCTTACCATGTGTAAATATTTCTTATCCTTTAAACTAATGTTTTAAGAGAGGTTTAATACAAGATATAAGTAATTCAATATATTTAATTAATAAACCCAATAAACTGGTGTGGGTCACATTGCTACATGGCAGTTTTTGTGGAAAAAAATATATGAAGATAAAGAAATTATAACCTTTATATTCATTTAGTGTTGAAAAATCAAAAAGAAGAATAATACTTGCCAAACTTTTTATATCTGCTGTGCACTTGAAAGTTCAGCTGTTTCCTTCATCTGACGTCTCCCAGCTTATCTGATTTTTTCTTTTTATATGGAAAATCTGCGTTTGTAGTGCCTCCGCTTGCTGTCATGGTCACCACTGATAAGAACCTTATCAATACTCGAAGTCAGTTAGACTAAACAGCAGTTGGTTTCTAACTATGACGCTGAGCTTTTCATACATAATTATATATCTTTGTCTGTCATGCCTTGTCGCGGCGAGACAAGATGATGGAAAGACTGGCAGAGAACAGAAATATGACTTCCAGTCAACCCTAAAAGCGCATCGAAAGGGGGAAACGGCGAAAGAGTTTGTCCACAAAGACACGACAGTAGAAGTGGAAGTGGAATACGTGGCAGCAGCATTGCAATATGACCCGTATGATGATCTCTCTGCGGGAGGTCTGGCTGTACTGGAGGAAAATGCGAGAACGTTTATTCATTACGCTGGAGAGGCCAAAGACATGGCAAGTACTCTTTTACTTTCTCTGTTATGTAAGATGAATCTGCCTTTTGTTATCATTGATATTGTTGTTACGGAAACCTTAGTTGATCGGATCCCACAAGTTATTTATTCGTTAAATTTTTTGTCAGTATGATTTGCTGGTAATATGCTAACGGTTCCCCCCGCCTTCAAAATGTAAATAAATCGAAGATAGTCTCAAACAATTTTACATAAAGGGAAGAGAGAATATTTTCGATGTTACAACTATTACAGAAGCATATCAAACTATTTTTATGAACATTTGCTCACTGGGTCCATAGTATTGTCCTTCCCAAATGAAGGAGGGATTAGGTTTAAGAGGGCTTCATAACTTTCTATACTTCTATAAAATCAATGTTCTTTTAGAGTATTGTTATTTTTATGTGTGACCCTGTATATTGCCCTACTTCTATGAATTTGTAATTGAAAAATTGTCACAAAATCTTTGAGGTCCTTTCAATTTATGTAAATATTTAACGCTTGCGTGTTATTTCTTTCAAAATAACTTTCTTAACTACCAAGACGTTCATGATGTACCATTAATAGTCTTTTACTCTACCTTCATTGAAACTTTTGCCATTAATCATGACTTTGGATCTTCGTGTCTTTGATTGCAATTCCCAACTTCCGTTGATTTTGTTATACAAATAAAACTCTCAGCTTGGTTGATTATGTTATAAATTCCAGGTTTTACCAGTGATATATTTTTGCTGGTATCTATGCTAGAAGATGAAAAATATTTCTGATTATGACTATTTTGGTAAAATTATCTTCAAAGATTTCATATAAAGGAATACGGAATTAGGAAAACTTTTGAAGGATAGCCTGAATCTAAAGTAAGTCTCCACATTTATCTTTTCCTTTTTATGTTTCACCCAGGGCGCCCAAATCATCGTGTTCCCAGAATATGGCTTAACCAGCCTGAACCTCGATTTGACCTTGGGAACCTTTCTGGCTCAAACACAGGTCGTTCCGAACCCAGAGGACAAAGAGGTACCCTGTGAATACGGCGACGTCAAGAATTCGAGCAAAGTAAGGAGTTTTAATTTTTTTGGAAAGAGTTATACAGAAGTTCATCGCAAATGCAAATCGCTTATTTTCCTCACGTGATATTCGAGCGTTGATATTGTAAGCGGTGATTGGCGATAATATTTCACTGGTTCTCGAAGATTCTCAGATTGACTCTGCACGAAGAGAAATTGTTTCCAGCCGATATGAGTTCGTGCCTACTCTGGAACTATAGAGACATTTCTTGCCTTTAATAGAGAGATAGAATTAAAGTATTCAGATCTATTTGTGTTTGTATGCGATTATCTGATGAGAGGGACTTGACAGAAATCCGTCGATCAGGATGCGCTAGGCACTTACGAAACTTAATTTCTTCTAGTGATTACTTGTGCATATAGAAGCGTGAATTTCTATTCGCTGTAATCTGTTTAATTCATTAATTTGTATGGACTTTTCAGTACTTGAAAAAATCTGGTTTTAAGTTTCCACATGATTATTTTTTTATATATATTTCCTTCGTGTTATTTGATTCATTGTTTGTCATTATTTGTAGGAGTTATTCGAAACTGTACTTAAGATAGTCCCATTCCTCATGCTTTGAAATATTTACGTAAAAATTTTGGAAATTTTTTCACAAAAATTCAAGAATAAAAGCATGGAACATACTGCTAATTACAGTAGCTGTTTTTTCAGGTTTTGTAACAGGCAGTTGCGTTTCAGATTAGTTTTTCCTTCCTCCTCTCCCCTATTCTCTTCATACTTTTTCATACATTTTCTACTTCATTGATTATTCTCATTACCATTACTCCATTTTTACCATGCACAAGGCGACGTGAAGGACGTAGTCGAGCCTTCACCCAGCCGAAGACTCATAGAGGAGAAAACATGTAAAGGCACGTGATTAATTGAACTTTATGGGAAAGCTAGAGTCCTGATCTTAAAGAAGTGGAGATTAAATTAAAAGAATGCTGACTTCTCATATGAACTGACACAGTAACATAAAATGGAAGCTTTATGTGTTACAACTTTATCTGAAAGACATACAGTACTTAGACAGTATTACGTAAACAACAGTTAAAAACATTAATGGAAATTATACGCAAACGAAATTTTTTGTATTCGTTTTTGAAGCATTTAGTGTAACAAAATATATTCGTTTTTGAAGCATTCAGTGTAACAAAATATATTCGTTTTTGAAGCATTCAGTGTAACAAAATATAATTATTTCTCCAGAAATAACATCGAAAATGATAAAGATACAGTGTACACCAAGCACTGAACTTCGCTTTGGAAAATCGAAGCTTTCACTCGTTTGTCGGAAAGAAAAATACCCTCGCCTCGGCTGGACACAGTAACACACAAATAACAAATATTCAACAATAAATCACTAAATAATATTTCATTTATATAATCCTATTGGTCATGCTTAGCTTCACATGAATGAAAATTCACAATTAAATAACGAACAGATTTCAGAAATGATTTCGATGTGTAGATATTTTCAGAAGCCGCCGATTGCTTTCGAGACTTAATCCTGTCTACGGTAAATGTTGGTTGGAATGTTGCAGTACTAAATGGACTGAATTTCTTTAGCCTGGATAGCTAGTATTACCCAGTTCTTAAAAGGAGTGAAGGTCATTGTATACATTCAATCATGCGTATGCATATGTACTCACACGCATACAAATACAATTGTAGACATACCATATACTTCGTGTTCTATTGGGCATCAACGTCACCTCATAAAGGACTGTTGAGGTCTACACACACACACACACACACACACACACACACACACACACACACACACACACACATATATATATATATATATATATATATATATATATATATATATATATATATATATATATATATATATGTATATATGTATTGGTAATATATAAAGTGTGGGGGTATTGATATAGAAAGAGGGGCGATAATAATAAGACTACATGATTCATAAGTGTTAGGAATGAGAAGTAGGAGCGTAAGACTTAGAACGTGCTGGATAGTTAAGAGTTAAACAGGAGATGGAAACGAAGACCATTAATATACAAAGAGCATGAACGCTTGTATGATAAATATGAGTAGCGTTGAGTCTCAGTCGGTCAATGCTCATTTTTTTCATTACATCTTATTATTCCCATTAAAGATTATGAAAGAACTCAGTTGTGCAGCGATGGAAAGTGGCATATACCTCGTGGTGGACCTTGCCGAACAGTCAAACTGCTCTGGGATTGCCTTTGGTGAAGAAGATCTCCCATTTAGCCAGAACGGTGAAGCATCCGGTGTCCTCTCTGGCTGCATATTCTACAATTCCCAGGTGGTTTTCGACGATGCCGGAGCTGTTGTGGCTAGGTAATGAAAAAGTGCAATTGACGCGATCTCTTAGTCAACTGTGATTCGTTTTGAATTTTCATTTATGATCTGATTATTTTTCTTGTTTTCCTGTCTTTATATTGTCTATTCATAAACATAGAAACTACTCGTTTCATTCACGTTCATGGGAAGTCACTTGGACCTTCTGTAAACAACACAGTGTGTAGCAGCACTGAGTGGGCCATGTACTGTAGGTCAATGTAACTGACAATTAAGGAAAAGGCCCCATTGAGTTTCTCAATCGACATCATTTACTTTCGTGCGATGAATGCTACAGAGGTCATCTGACTTAATCCTTGGTCATTGTGGCTGAGTGTGCCATCGAAAGAAAGGTTTCCTAGCTGATGATTCATTTAGATATTACTTCCTTTCCATTTAAAAGTGGTGCTTTAAGAAGAATAGTGTAACTATTAATAAGAATGAATGAGTGAACCTAAGGGGGGTTTTGCAATTTACATCAGTGTTCATATAAACTGCTGTGCATGTTGTATGTAAATGTATTACTGTAACGTTTGCAGCCATACTCTCATTAGTTTTTCTTGCATTACATTTCTAGTTTAAACACTTTGCTTACTTATTTACAAATGTTCCTATCTCCACTTTTAATGCTCGAAATAAAATCAGTATTAAAACTTGATTTAGTACGTTAAAGGCCCCCCTCCCTTTTTTTTTTTTTTTTTTTTTTTGCTTTTAAAAATCATATTTTATTGCATTTTAATGGTTACTCCAAATTTTATTATTGATTTGTTAATGACCATATCTTTCATACTCGGACAATGACTGGATTGGTGAGAGAGAGAGAGAGAGAGAGAGAGAGAGAGAGAGAGAGAGAGAGAGAGAGAGAGAGAGAGAGAGAGAGAGACTTATCTTGAAGATAACCAAGCACATCAGTGTAGGCTACAGTGTTCATGTACGTCTCAGGTACCGAAAGAAACACCTATTTTTGGAGCCCGTGTTCACCCCAGGAACAGATCCCGACTCAACTGCTGTCTTCGAGACCTCGTTTGGTGTAACATTTACGTTGTTGGTGAGAACTGGGAACAATTACTCTTGATTTTTACTAGGTAAATACGGTGAAATACATTCTGAAATATTTAGTTAGCGTGACAAAGACACTCTCTTTTGCACAAATTACATATATAAACATAATGTATATAATTTAATGACTACATAGAATTATCCATACGAAATACTCAGGCCGTCTTCTAAAATATATTAAACTCCATAGACGTACGCGTGCGCATTAACTCATGGAAGTTCAGAATTAGACATGGTTATCTCTTCAGATTTGTTTTGATATACTCTACGAAAGTCCAGCTGTTAGCAACATCTACAACCTAGGAGTACGAGATGCCCTTCTGAGTACAGCTTGGATTGATGGACTCCCATCACTTTCAGGTAATTATCAAATATATGTATATGTATATGTATATATATGTATATATATATATATATATATATATATATATATATATATATATATATACATATATATAAATATACATATATATATATATGTGTATATATATGTATATATATATTATATACATATATATATATATTATATATATATATATATATATATATATATATATATATATATATATATATATATATTACTTTAACACTCACCTTGCTCTACCTAAGACCCACGTAACTTTGCCTGTTAAGGCCAAATAAAGCTCTAAAGGACAGATAATCAAATGGATAAGGTCGCCGGCTGAAAGCTAGTATTACAAAATATAAGTTTATTATAAAACCACGTGGATTAATGAAGTAAACTTACTGAAAACTGATCTCAACAAAAGTAAAATAAGAGGAAATGGAATATTTACAGGAGCTAACCGCAGCTCAAAATATTAGTCCCAATCAGGACAGATACCTCGATGCTCAATGAAATGATCGGAACAGATTTAATAAACCTCTTCAATTGCTTTTATAATGCACCTGAACTCAACGAGTGTTGAACTGTAGCTTCTTGGCACTGACGACGCAGATTCTTCTCCAAGCAAAAGGGAATTTCCAGGCCCAAGGTATATACACATTTCTGGAAAATAAGTACCCAGTTAATAATCTTGCACTAAAGAAGCTCTCACTAGTAATTAATTGATCACAAAAGGATTTATCTTATATCAGGAATACTACTTTTAACACCATGAAGGGTAAGTTATATGATTTCACTAGACAACAATGAATGCACTTAATATATGACTTCATAGAGGGAATATGCTTTACTAGGGGTTCTTAATTAGGAACTTTTTAAGAGATGAAAATTTGAACAAGAAAAGTGAGAGATTCAGTTGAAGAGAAAGACAACTGGGAGTAATTGTCACAATCCGACTTACCGCTGGGTTAAATAATGTAGTGATCAGTTGCATTAAGCTTCCATGGTCCGTTAGGAATAACAGTTTTCCCACGTGATGGAGAAAAAAGCGGGAGAAACAAAGAATGCTTAAAGAAAGCACTGATTACATCCGTTTGCTATGTTATCTGAGCTGAGTCTCCGATGTCGGGTTTACTTGGGTCGCTTGAATTGTTCAAGGCTCCTCCCCCTAGCGTACTTTGGACAATGGTCGTGGGTATCATCTCGAAAATGACAAAGACCCACCAGTACATAGGTCAAAGATAAGTGGGTTTAAAGGACAGTATATCTAAGGTCTGGCCTAGCAAAACCGTAGCCACTATACGAAGCTTATGAGTTCAAAATTCCCACCCTTCGGTCGGTTGGCGAGCTTGGTTTGAAACAACTGCTTCTTCCCGCTGTCCTCTTTCTCATGCTAGAAATCTACATTGTGTTCCTAGCTTTAAGAGAAAATTAAATTACTATTCTGCTAAAAGACAGGTCGAACAGCAATATTTATAATATATATATATATATATATATATATATATATATATATATATATATATATATATATATATATATATATATATATATATACATACATATACATATACTGAACATTTAATACACATGTACTGGGACGTTATTAGCCCATTAACATATCTCTGTCGCTCTTTGTGTATCACAAGTGACAAAATTCAATCAATACAATAGTTTGCAAAGCAATAATTGTTTATATTGCAACGCCTTATACACAAAATTATATTATCAACTTTCTTCCTCTCAGCTCCCCAGGTCTGGAAGGGTTTCAGTCAAGGAAACAATGTAAATCTCGTTGCCGCAAACATATATGCTCCTCCAGGTGGGTTTTTGGGGGCAGGAATCTTCAGAGGTGTGTACTCTGAACCAGAATATTATACCTACGATACTTCTTCAGGCACCAAGCTTATAGTGGGAAAAGTGAAAACGAAGTCGGCTGCACCATCTGCAAAAAGGCATCAGCCAGGTGACTCTGAAGTTTTCAGTTATAAAGCTTTTGACGATTTGCCTCTGTTGGGTCCAGCACAGATGGAAAAGAGACAAACAAATGCAATGGAGTTAATGGTGAATGGTAAAAAGATACATAAGCAAAGTACAAACCAGAACATGAAACAGAAATATTTGCATGAGGACCTCAGCCGTTACAATCACACCATTTTGGAGAGAACCTCCCCAGGTGTCTTTGCTTTCCAGGAGCTTTGCCATGTGGACAACTTGTGCTGCAATCTGACTTACGAATACCCTGCTGAAGAACCTGAAGATATTGTTTACATGCTCATCGCCTACAGCGGTATAGAGGAACGTGGCGAAGTAGTTTATCTCCAGTACGTGCAGGTCTGCGGGGTAATACTTTGCCTCAATGAAACCATTGACAGTTGTGGCTATTTTGAGGAAGCATATGTTCCTGAGTCAGCATTCAGAGCATATTCACTCTCTGGAACATTCAGTGACCGTTACATTTATCCCTCCGTTTTTACTGACGCCTTGCAGCTTTTCGGTGCTGAAAAATGGAACTATACACTCAGTGAATCTCCAGACCATTATCACGCGATCATACATCTTCATGAGGAAGTGAATGACCTCTCCATGTTGAGTCTGTTTAGCAGGTGGTTCTCCAGGGACCCAAACCACTGAAATTTCACGAACAGCCTGGCAAGGTGAAAATTTCTTTTAGTTAGAATTACTTTTATTGTCAGTGGTGTTAAAGTAAGAATATTAGCCACTTTGTTTTAAAACTATTCTACATTTGATTATGGTGAGTTATGCATTAAAAATAAAAAAATGAGCAGTATTATTATTTGCCTTACATTTAGACCAACATTCTCGTGCGCAATGCTTGGAATATATTTATATACAGGTATTTTAAAGATGTCCTTTCTTATTCTTTTTGCTATAAATAATTGCTAAAAAAAGAGCGAATTAATGTTCGACTTTCAAATTATCTAAGCACTCTCACAAATGAATACATCTTTATACCACATATTTTATAATAATAATAATAATAATAATAATAATAATAATAATAATAATAATAATGATAATAATAATAATAATGATAATAATAATAATCTTTATTGCGGCTCAGGGCCATATACATGGAAGATACAAATACAATACACACAGTCTAGATACATAAGGTAACATGACAAAAATAATTATCGGCGGTATCCACACAGTTGCTGAAGAAGTAAAAAAAATAGAATTCATAATAATGGTAATGACAGTAATTATATGGGGAATAATAGAAACAAATTAAAAATTATAACAATAAAAAATACAGATTGCAGACGATTAATTTCCATCTGGGGTCCTTAGGTGGTCAGGTCCAGAAGGCTAAATACGAATATTGAAAACTGCAAAACTCTACAATGATATAAAACACAGTAATAACAGGAGGTAAGAATACCAAATATAGCAAGGAACTTAGAAATATAATAATAATAATAATAATAATAATAATAATAATATTATTATTATTATTAATTATTATTATTATTATTATTATTATTATTATTATTATTATTATTAAGACAGATTCTGTAGATGACACTCCATAATTGCAAAAATAGAGAATAAGTCATTCAAGGAACAGACGCCTCATTATTCCATCTTTCCCACAATTTAGATCTTCTTCTTGCCTCACTGCTCAGGATGGTTTGTATGAGCGAATTGCTGCTGTTTCTCAATCCGGTGATCAGACTGGACATTGTTCGCCTCACAATGATTTTCAAGTTATCCAGGCGGTTTTCTATGAACATCTGCGTGGCGGAGTGATAGCGAAGTGTGTTTGTGAGGCGTCTCAGAATGTCATTGTGAACAACAGTGATGCGTCTCATGGTCTCTCGGGTATAGTTCGTCCAAAGGGAACACCCATATATTCTGAAGCAGTACGAGCGGAAGAGCAGCAGCTTCGTTTCTCGGTGACAGAAGGCAAACCTCTTGCAATCATGTTGCCAGTTGCACATAGTTTACGACGCCACTGTTCTATGTCTGCAGTATCTTTTAGGTCGTCTGTGATAATGTGTCCCAAATACGGAAATTCAGCCACGAAGTCCAGACGATGATTTCCGGGGAAAATTAGTGGTTCTGCAACATGCTTAAGCGATCTCGGGAGCAGCGACATACACTGGGTCTTGGTTTCATTATATAGGATATCAAGTTCCTCTGCATATTGGCGGCAGGTGTCAATGAGTCGCTGGAGACCTTGCACTGATGGGGAGATTAGAACCATATCATCAGCGTAACAGGGTTGTTTATTGTAGTTTCGCTGACAGTGCATCCGATTGGGAGTAAGTTCAGTTTGATATTCAGGGCATCTGTGTACGTGTTACACAGGTATGGAGAGAGACTGCCCCCTTGCCGGAGCCCGTTTAGGGAGCCGAAGGTGTACGGCAGTACGTTACCCCATTTGACGAAGAATTGCTGTGTGGAAAACCAACAACATAAAATGCCAATTAGGTATAGAGGTGTGCCTCGTTTGTGCAGCTTCAGGAAAAGCCTCAGGTAGTTTACTCCGTCAAATGCTTTTCTCACATCTACAAAACACAGGAAAACAGGAGAGGCTGATGATAGGTAATAGTTCAGCAATTCTTTCAGGATGTAGATGCAGGTGTCGGTTGAGTGGTTTGCTTTAAAACCGAACTGGTTGTCAGTAGCGTGTAGGGAGGGGAGAAGTCTCACTAGAAGAACGGACTCAAGTATCTTCGACGCAATTGTAGTGATTGCAATCGGGCGATAATTGCCAGGGTTAGCTGCATCCTTTAGCTTGTTTTTTATTAATGGTATTGAGTGAACTAAGAGTAGGGAGTCTGGGGGAAACTGGTGAATTATGCACGCATTGAAAAGAGCAGCTAGCAAAATGTAAATTATCGGATGGCAGAATTTGAAAGCTTCAGCAGGCAGACCATCGCAGCCGAGAGATTTATTATTAGGTAGGTTTTTGTTTATGTTACCGGGCGCAATACGATCGGCGAAATGAAACTGAATATTATCAGTAAGGAGGTTATCTACATCCCTGCGGGAGTTTTGATCGTTTATGCAATTCAGGATAGTGCTGAAGTGATCGCCCCACATTCTTGCGATAGCCTCGTCACCGACGGCTTCTCCTACTCTCTGTGATAGCTTCTTAGTTTTGGGGTTTGGGGATTGAATGTCCTTCCAAAGACGGGGGTTAGCAATCGCCAGATTCTAATTTCCTAGACATTGCATCAGCTCTTAGTTGCTTTTCATTCAGTCTGCAATGCTGAAGGGCAAGTTTGAACTGCGCTCTCGCCTGCCTCATTAGCAGTGCAAAATGTCCTTCCCTCGGGCTACCATTTTGCCTCCACAGTAAAACATTTCTCGTGAATGTGTATAAAGACCTTTAACCAATTCATTCCACCCAGGTACATTACGAGAGTTGCCTTGACGAGTTCTAAAGGTATCCCTGCCGGAGGCGAGCATAGCGGAAATTATATTCGAATAGAATTCTTTCAGATCTCTCCTGCGATGATCGTTTCTACATTTTGGGTTAGTGCACAGTAAGGCGTCTGCCGGTTGTGCTACTGACCGCAGCCTGGTTTCCGTGGTTTCCCTGAAGGATCTGGCTTTCTGTTGGTTTTTAAAATCCCAGTTAACAGCAGGTGGGTGATCAATTAGGGGGTTCACGGTAGGGAGGGACGGGGTACTGAATGACACCTGTAAGGGGATGTGATCATAGCCCACTGCAAGATCGTAGCGAATGTTGCAGGTCACAACAGAGTCGTGAAGTTGAGGGGACGTGATGCAGTGGTCCAGCCAGGAGGTTGTAACTGTGTCCGTTCTGTTCTGTACATAGGTATAGGAGGAGGGAGGGAGGAGCTTTACATCGCTAATTCGGAGAGCGTGATTTTGACAATGAATAAGAAGAGATGGAGAATGATATTGGTATATCATTTTTACCTGTACCTTCTAATATCGAAACCAAATTTTATAATCATATTTTTCTTTCAAATTTAGAAAATATTTTACAGGAGTTGTTTGTTCAGATTGTACCGGACACAAAATATTTACTGAGGCAATGTAAAAAGGTGGCATACAACTGTGAGACAAAGGATGTGTATGTTTATTCAGTACAATTGGTTTCCGTTTCGAGTCATGTCCACTCGATAAATAAAAGTCCTCGAACAGTGGACCTAGTCCTGCTGTCATCCTCGAATGGACCTTCCAAGGATTCTGTGTACAGTGCCAAGTGTGTGATCGCCCGTCATCATTCTACGCCAGAGCCTAGCTCCCCCTAAGGTGAAGTACGAGTGGAGGCCTTTTCAGTCACGACAGTTTGCCCTTTAGAAGTGTTTATCGAGTGCCAGTATTGTTTTCTCATCCCTGTGCCATTTGTTCAGTGCCTTTTGCAGTGTTTAGAGTTCCAGTGTAAAGTGTTCATTCATTCCTCGAGTCCTTGGCACCCTCAGTGCAGACTCGAGTCATTTTATGTGTTATACTGTATATATATATTTTTTTTACTGGCGTGTAATGCGTTAATCTCTCTTGCAGAGGGACCTCTTTGCAGTGGACTCATCTTGGACTGTGCCTTGCCATTATTCACGGCTCCAGTAGGAAGATCTTCAGGCGTTGCAAGCCTTTTAATTATTCAATTATCCATTTTCCATTTTTATACTTTTATTTGTAAATATAATTTCTTAGTTTGTCCCAAGTGTTTACGTAACATTTCCTTATGAAGTAGAGCCCTAAGCTCATGAAATCATCCCTTTTTCCTTTTTTTTACGATTTCCCTATACGTAAAGTCAAAATTTCAAGGCCAAATAAATAAAGTTTCCGTTGCTGGCCTGTAAAATCTCTAGAAATCATATAACCCCAGGGAAATTCATAAAAATGATATATATATATATATATATATATATATATATATATATATATATATATATATATATATATATATATATATATATATATATATATATATATATATATATATATATATATATATATATATATATATACATATACTGTATATCCCCTGATAGAATTCATGAACGAACGTCCTGTACATGACAGTATGTGAATGAATACGCAATCCGACGACAATCCATTAACATACACAAACGCCTAACAATAAATATGAACTCATAAATCCGTCCGCACCTTGATACTAGTAAAACGGTGTTGCAAACACATGGCTAAAGTTGACAAGCAGGGCATGTCAAGGCTGTGACCATTTCAACGCTGCAAGAGGGTACGGCGCTGATGAGAGGATTAGGGGCGAGTGAACGAAGCGTAAGAGAGAGAGAGAGAGAGAGAGAGAGAGAGAGAGAGAGAGAGAGAGAGAGAGAGAGAGAGAGAGAGAGAGCCCATTTGGCACATAAGCCATATTGCTTTATTCTACATTTATATTTTAGTTCCTTTTTAATCTGGATTTTTCCTGCTTGTCAACTTTTTCCGAAATTTGTACTTATATTCAAACTGTTAGGCTCAATATAATTTTGTCTACTATCTATCCACAACCGTGGACTCTATCCAACCTGTCCTCTTAGAATCAGTTCTTAACAGGATTTGTTAAAATACTTTACGTGGCCTTTATCTTTAGTTTTGTATTTGTGTTCGTTACCCATCAGCTTTAAACCCAATTTGGAAAATGTAAACTGTATCTAACCCTAATTCCATCATGAGATTCTGTTCCTGATTTAGCCTCTTCCTTTATACCTCTATACATAAGACAATTCATTAAAAAAACGAGTCTTGAATCGTAAAAGAATGAATATTCACTAAAGAAAATATATTATTTAATAAGAGGAAAATACGCAGCTGCACCGGTGATCTATTCGTCTAAAAATGAATTTCAGACTTTTCCCAAGGAGATTTACCTATCAAATGGACCTCGCCTGGAAATGGAAGCCAGCTGTACTGAATAAACGTACACATCCTTTGTCTCACAGTTGTATACCATCTTTTTACATTGCCTCAGCAAATATTTTGTGTCTGATACAATCTGAGCAAACACCTCCTGTAAAATATTTTCTAAATTTGAAAGGAAAATACGATTATAAAATTTGGTTTCGATATTAAAATGCACAGGTAAATGTGATATACAAATATCATTCTCCATCCCTTATTATTCATTGTTTAAAATATGTGGTATAAAGATGTATACGTTTGTGAGAGTGCTTACATAATTTGAAAGTACCTGTAGAATATTAAATCGCTGTTTTTTTTTTAGCAATTATTTATAGCAAAACAATATATTCCAAGCATTGCGCACGAGAATGTTGGTCTAAATGTAAGGCAAATAATAATACTGATGATTTTTTTTTATTTTTAATTCATGACTCATCATAATCAAATGTAGAATAGTTTCAAAAGAAAGTGGCTAATGTCCTTACTTTAACACCACTGACAATAAAAGTAATTCTAACTAAAAGAAATTTTCATCTTATCAGGCTGTTCATGAAATTTCAGTGGTCTGGGTCCCTGGAGAACCACCTGCTATACAGATTCAACATGGAGAGGTCGTTCACTTCCTCGTGAAGATGTATGATTGCGTGGTAATGGTCTGGCGATTCGCTGAGTGTATAGTTCCATTTTTCAGGACTGAAAAGCTGCAAGGTGTCAGTAAAAACGGATGGATAAACATAACGTTCACTGAATGTTCCAGAAAGTGAATATGCTCTGAATGCTGAGTCAGGAACGTATGCTTCCTCAAAGTGGCCACAACTGTCAATGGTTTCATTGAGGCAAAGTACTACCCCGCAGACCTGCACATACTGGAGATATAGGCCTCCGCCTTTTTCTACTATCCCGCTGTAGGCGATGAGCATGTAAACAATATCTTCAGGTTCTTCAGCAGGGTATTCGTAAATCAGATTGCAGCACAAGTCGTCCTCATGGCATAGCTGCTGTATAGCAAAGTCACCTGGGGAGATTCTCTCTAAGATGACGTTATTGTAACGGCTGAGGTCCTCATGCAAATATTTAATTTCCATGTTCTGGTTTGTATTTTGCTTATGTATCTTTTTACCATTCATCTTCAACTCCATTACATTTGTTTGTCTCTTATCCACCTGTGCTGGGGCCAACAGAGGCAAATCGTCAAAATCCTTATAATTGAAAACTTCAGAGGCACCTGGCTGATGCCTTTTTGCAGATGGCGCAGCCAACTTCGTTTTCACTTTTCCCACTATAAGCGTGTTGCCTGACGAAGTATCGTAGGTATAATAGTCAGGTTCAGAATACACACTTCTGAAGATTCCTGCCCCTAAACTCCCAACTGGAGGGTCATATATGTTGGACGCAACGAGATTTACATTGTTTCCTTGACTGAAACCCTTCCAGATCTGGGGAGCTGAAAGGAAGAAAGTTGATAAATTTTCTGCATAAGTCGCTGCAATATAAACAATCATTGTTTTTCAAATAATTGCTCTTGACTGCCTTTTGTCACTTGTGATGCACATAGAGCGGCAAGGGCAAGGGATATGTTAGTAGCCTATAGGTGCATTACATGTAAATATATTTCATATACAGTAGCCTATATATATATATATATATTACATGTACTATATATAAATATATATATATATATATATATATATATATATAAATATATAATATATATATATGTATATATATATATATATATATATATATATATATATATATATAAATATATATGTATATATATACATTATATATATATATATATATATATATATATATATATATATATATATATATATATGATACATACCTGTAAGAGATGGGAGTTCATCAAACCAAGCTGTACTCAGAAGGACATCTCGTATTCCTAGGTTGTAGATGTTGCTAACAGCTGGAGTTTCGTAGAGTATATCAAAACAAATCTGAAGGGATAACCATGTCTAATTCTGAACTTGCATGAGAAATGCGCACGCTTACGTCTATGGAGTTTAATATATTATAGAAGACTTCCTGAATATTTCTTACGGAAAATTCTGTTTTAATTAAAATATATACATATATACAGAGATATATGTATATATATAATATATATACATATATATGTATACAACATATACACACATAAATTTATATATATATACTATGTATATATATATATATATATATATATATATATATATATATATATTTATATATATATATATATATATATATATATATATATATATATAAAATATGCGATAAAGAAAGTGTATTTGTCACGCATACTTAATATTTCAGAATGTATTTAATTTTATTTACTAGGTAAAAATCAAGATGAAATGTTCCCAGTTCTCACCAACAACGTAAATGTTACACCAAACGAGGTCTCGAAGATAGCAGTTGAATCGGGATCTGTTCCAGGGGTGAACAGGTGCACTGTGAACAGGTGCTTCTTTCGGTACCTGAGACGTACATGGACACTGTAGCCTACACTGATATGCTTGGTTATCTTCAAGCTAATTTCTCTCTCTCTACTCAAGTAATGGTCTCAGCATCAAATTAATAATCAAATTTCGAGTAACCAGTGAGCAGTACAATGGAAGGAAATGTAATTCCTAAAAGTAAAAAAAAATGATTCAACGAAATAAACAGACGTCTTAATACTCGCTTTATTTGAACCATTAAAAGTGGAAATAGGACTATCTGTAAATAAGTAAACAAACTATTAAAGTCAAACTGTAATACAATGAAAAATTAATGAAAGTATGGCCCACAGACGTTACAGTAACATGAGCAACAGTCTATATCAGCACTGAAGTAAATTGCAAAACCCCTTAGATACACTCATTCGTTCTTAGTAATAGTCACGCTATTCTTCTTAAAGCACCACTTTTAAATTGAAAGGAAATAATATCTAAATGAATCACCAGCTAGGAAACCTTTCTTGCGATAACGCAATCAACCACAATGACCAAGGATTAAGTCAGAAGACCCTGTAGCAATCATCTCACGAAAGTAAATGATGTCGATTGAGAAACTCAATGTGGCCTTTTCCTTAAGTGTCAGTTACATTGACCTACTGTACATTGGACACTCTGTGCTGCTGCACACTGTTTTATGCAGAACTTCCCATGCACGTGAATGAAATGAGTAATTTCCAGGTTTATGAATAGACAATAAAAAGACATATGAAAATAAGAAAATAATCAGATCATAAATGAAAATTAATAATTCAAAACGAATCAAGTTGACTAAGAGATCACATCATTTGCACTTTTCCATTACCTGGCCACAACAGCTCCGGCATCGTCGAAAACTACCTGGGTATTGTAGAATATGCAGCCAGGGGGTGCACCGGACACATCGCCATTCTGGCTAAATGGGGGATCTTCTTCACCAAAGGCAATCTCAGAGCAGTTTGACTGTTCCGCAAGGTCCACCACGAGGTATATGCCCTTTCCATCGCTGCACAACTGAGTTCTTTCATGATCTTTAATGGGAATGATAAGATAGAATAGATATACTGGCAAGAAATGAGCACTGACCCACTAAGACGCAGAGCTACTGATCTGTATCATACAAGCGTTCCTGTTCTTTCTATATTAATGGTCTCCCGTTCCATTACCTGTTTACTCCAACTAACCAGCACCTTCTAAGTCTTACGCTCCTACTCCTAACACTTATGAATCATGCAGTCTTATTACCTATCTATAGTCCTCCATTTTTTCTACTACCAACACACATGTACATGTACACACACAGACACACACACACACACACACACATATATATATATATATATATATATATATATATATATATATATATATATATATATATATATATATATATATATATATATATATATATATATATATACAGACCTCGACAGTTCCTTCTGAGGTGGGGATGATGCCCGCTGAAATACGAAGTATATGGTATGTCTGCAGTTGTATTTGTATACGTGTATGAGTACATATGCATACGCATAACTGAATGTATACAGTGACCATGACTCGTTTTAAGAACTGGGAAGTACGAGCTATCCAGGCTAACGGAATTCTGTCCATTTAGTATTGCAACATTTCAACCAATATTTACCATAGACACAGGAACCCAGACGGTTCCATTTACTCCCTGAGGAGTTGTTTTAAAATATTCTTTATAAATTACCTACAACATTATTTTAACTTCAAATTGTTTTAAGAAACAGGTATCGATAAAAACTACGTGTCTAGGAAGCAAAATGATGATTTTCTAAAATTTCATCGCTTTTCTTGACTTGAACTTCCAGTGATTTTGCATATTTACACACTATTTCATTTTTATAAAATAGTAAATGTCACCTTACACATTCATTACCCTCTAAATTAAATAGAATACATATTTTCCTCCCAAAAAAAATATGTATTGCAATTGTTTACGTATTAGCTGATTTTATTCAGATTATTTTTCCGTAGCAACTCCCGATGGAGTCAATGGGACTTAGGGGTATCGATATAAACAATATATTGTTGATTATTGACATCGCACTCTGAATTTAAGTGGGAAAATTATAATTTCACCTTTGCTCTATTTAGATTGGGTTCCATTTGTTTACTTGCTATCTTTGCATTAGTGCATGCTGTACAGCTGCACTTGCACGCATGATTGTACATGTATGTGTTCATATGATAGTAATTCAAAGAAAATTACTTTTCGTCATGCTTATATCAATAAAACTGTGTATAAAAAGCATTCAAATATAATAAGTCTGAAATTTATCATTTTCATTTATTCCTTATACCCTGACGTCCCATTGACTCCCTAGGGAGTCATCCCTGTACATTCCATGAAAATATAAAAAATCAAATAATCTAGCAACAGGTAATCAAACATATCAAAAACGCTTCAGAAATTATGTTTAATAAAGATCAAAGCTTAATAAAGCACACTGGTACTAGCTAGGTGTTAAGTCTCGAAAGCAATCGGCGGCTTCTGAAAATATCTTACATATCGAAATGATTTCTGAAATCTATTCGTTATTTGGTTGTGAATTTTTATTCATATGAAGCTAAGCATGGCCAATAAGTTTATATAAATAAAATATTATTTAGTGTTTCATTGTTATGAATTTGTTATATGCCACTGCGCCAAGCCCAGGGAATTTTTCGCTCCTGCAAAAAAGTGAAAGTTTCGATTTCCCAAAGTAAAGTTCAGTGTTTAATGTACATTGTATCTGTATCATTTTCGATGTTCTTTCTGGAGAAAAAAATCGTATTTTGTCGCACTGAATGCTTCAGAAAAGACTAAAATATTATTCCCTGTTAATTTTTAATTCTCATTCCTTAGCTTATAATTTCTATTAACGCTTTTAACTATTGTTTAGATAATGCTGTCTAAATATTGTTTGTCTTTCAGATAAAATTGTAATACATGAACCCTCCATTTTATGCTATGTCACTTCATATGACAAGTCAGCACTCTTTTAATTTAATCCCCACTTCTTTAGGATCAGGACTCTAGCTTTCCCATCAAGTTCAATTAATCATGTGCCTTTACATGATTTTCTCCTCTATGAGTCTTCGGCTGGGTGAAGGCTCGACTACGTCCTTCATGCTGCCTTGTGCATGATAAAAATGGAGTAATGGTAATGAGAATAATCAATGAAGTAGAAGTCGTATGAAGAAGTATGAAGAGAACAGGGGACGGGAGGAAGGAAAAACTAACCTGAAACGTAACTGCCCGTAACAAAACCTTAAAACACAGCTACTAATTAACAGTATGTTCCATACTTTTATTCTTGAGCTACTGCGGAAAATTTCAAAAATTTTCCCATAAATATTTCAAAGCATGAAGAATGGGACTATCTTAAGTACTGTTTCCCATAACTCCTACTCGACGAACAGTGAATCAAATAGCGTGGCGGAAAAGTAGGAAAAAATAAGAATTTTTAATCGTATTGAAAGCTCAGTAAGAAACCAGACATTTCCAAGTACTGAAAAATCCATAAAGATGAATTAATTAAACACTACAACAAACAGAAATTCACGCCTCTGTATGTACAAGTAATCACAAGATGATTGCCTGTAAACACAGATAAATCTGAGTACTTTAATCCTATCTCTCTATTAAAGGAAAGAAATGCTTCTATACTTCCAGCGTAGGTACGAACTCATACCGGCTGGAAAAAAATTATCTCCGTGCAAAGTCAGTCTGAGAATCTTCGAGAACCAGCGAAACATTATTGTTAATTACCGATTACAATATCAACGTTCGAATGTCACGTGAGGAAAAATAAGCGATTTGCATTTGCAATGAACGTCTGCAAAACTTTCCAAACAATCAAAACGCCTTACTTTGTTCGAATTCTTGACGTCGCCGTACTCACAGGGTACCTCCTTGTCCTCTGGATTCGGAACGACCTGTGTTTGAGTCAGAAAAGTGTCCCAGGTCAAATAGTGACTCAGGCTGGTTAAGCCATGTTCTGGAAACACGATGATTTGGGCGCCCTGGGTCAAAAAAAAAAAAAAAAAAAAAGATAAATGTAGAGACTAACTTTAGATATCTCAATTCAGGCTACCCTCCAAAAGTTTCCCTAATTCTGTTTTCCTTTATATGAAATCTTTGAAGATAATTTTACCAAAATAGCCATAGTTAGAAATATCTTTCATTTTCCAGCATCGATACCAGCAAAATACATCAAAGGTAAAACCTGGAATTTATAACATAATCAACGCAAGTTGGGAATTGCAATCAAAGACACGAAAATCCAAAGTAATTAATAAGTGGCAATAGTTTCAATAAAAGTAGAGTAAAATTATATCAATGGTACATCATGAACGTCTTCGTAGTTAAGAAAGTTATTTTGAAAGAAATAACACGCAAGCGTTAAATATTTACATGAATTGAAAGGGTCTCAAAGATTTTGTGAAAATTTTCAATTTCAAATTCATAGAACTCCGATAATATACAGGGACATACATAAAAATAACAATACTCTAAAAGAACATTGATTTTATAGAAGTATAGAAAGATGTGAAGCCCTCTTAAACTTAATCTCTCCTTCATTTGGGAAGGAAAATACTATGGACCCAGAGAGCAAACGTTCATAAAAATAGTTGGATATGTTTCTGTAACAGTTGTAACATCGAAAATATTATCTCTTCCCTTTATGCAAAATTGTTAGAATCTGTCTTCGATTTATTTATATTTTGAAGGCGGGGGGAACCGTTAGCATATTACTAGCAAATCATACTGACAAAAATTTAACGAATAAATAACTTGTGGGATCCGATCAACTAAGGCTTCCGTAACAACAATATCAATGATAACAAAAGGCAGATTCATCTTACATAACAGAGAAAGTAAAAGAGTACTTGCATTGTCTTTGGCCTCTCCAGCATACTGAATAAATACTCTTGCATTTTCCTCCAGTACAGCTAGACCTCCCGCAGAGAGATCATCATACGGGGCATATTGCAATGCTGCTGCCACGTATTCCACTTCCGTTTCAGCTGTCGTGTCTTTGTGGACAAACTCTTTCGCCGTTTCCCCCTTTCGATGCGCTTTTAGGGTTGACTGGAAGTCATATTTCTGTTCTCTGCCAGTCTTTCCATCATCTTGTCCTGCCACGACAAGACATGACAGACAAAGATATATAATTATGTATGAAAAGCTCAGCGTCATAGTTAGAAACCAACTGCTGTTTAGCCTAACTGACTTCGAGTATTAATAAGGTTCTTATCAGTGGTGACCATGACAGCAAGCGGGGCCAGAGCAAACGCAAATATTCCATATAAAAAGAAAAAATCAGATAAGCTGGGAGACGTCAGATGAAGGAAACAGCTGAACTTTCAAGTACATAGTAGATATAAAAAGTCTGACAAGTATTATTATTCTTTTTGAATTTTTCAACATTAAATGAATATAAAGTTGTAATTTCTTTATCTTCATATATTGTTTTTCCACAAAAACTGTTATGTAGCAAGGTGTGACTCACAACAGTTTACTGGGTTATTTAATTAAATATATTGAATTATTTATATCTTGTATTAAACCTCTCTTAAAATATTAGTTTAAAGGATAAGAAATATTTACACATGGTATGACCCAAGAAGTTTTCTGCTCCTTGTCGAATGGAATATAGATTAATTATTCAAGATTATTTCTATATTGTATTACAAATCTGCATATCAAAGCTAGTTCAAGGATGAGGTAAAGGCCATGAAGAGGATAGTTACCAGCGGTACACCTACAAATCCTGGCAAGTGTATTTTTTACCTGTCTTCTGCTGCCCGAACCTAGTCAGCACCCTTGTAATGTGGAATAGCACAGCTCCCCATAGAAAGATGTGGGAGTTGACCAACGTAGTATACAAATTTAAATGCACTGAAGGGACATGTCAAGCCCCTAGCAACTACTACATAGGTCGCACCATTACCAGTCTATGCAGGTGATTGCAAGTTCACCATAACCAGTGTGCAATACTTTAAGACTATGTAGAAGACCACAACCGTAAACTGACACTAGAAGAATTGTTAGAATGCACAGAGACCATGCATAGAGAAGCCCGGTTCTACACATTGAAAATAGCAGAAGCTGTAAGTATAAATCATCAACGGCTTGCATTGATATACAGAGGAGCACAGATGTCGTCCTCCCTTCTTCAAGGAGACCATAGGACATCAATGAAAATCTGAAGGGAGACAGAACACCCCTGGACACGAATGCCGACCATAGAGCAAATCAAGATTATCGGTCAGAGAAGGGATTCACACCATTGCCCACGCCCTTTACTGCAAGCCGCAGCATAGGACATGTCCTAATGAGCACCAGGAATGCCCATACTGCCGCCCAGACCACCAGCAAGAGAATGAGACCTGCCGATCTATAGAAATTCAGCATTCCAATGACGTTATGTTTAATTAAAATTCAAAAGTCCTCATGCAGCAATATAAACCTTGTATACGAATCGGTAATCCAGTCCTGAAGACGCTGCCGAAAGGTGGGGAAACCATCTATCGACTAAAAAAAGTAAGCGGCAGGAATCTTGAATAATTATTCCTTATTGCTGAGAAGCTTGCCTGAAGAGATAAAGAATGCAGTAAAGACTGATTCAAAGTCTTGATAAAAAGATAGTATCTGCGAACAATGCCATTAACTTCAATATAAACTGCATATACAGTACCGTATATAAGTTTTTATTATTCCAACAGTTAAAAAACATTTCCGCCATAAATATCCGTGGAGTTACAGGTAAAAAAAACAAATAGTAATTTGTCTGTATTTTCTTGAAAAGACGTTATTTCTCTTTTCTAATTTGGTAGAATTATTATATAACTAGCATTGTTTCGTTTAAAGTTCTGAGATTTTGAATTTCCTATGTATTCTTGCTAGAATTAAATGGATATATTTTCTTTAAAAATTCATCATACAAAATATACAAACATTTTCTTTTTTCAATTTTCCACAGTTACTCTCTTATATCATTCCCGATCCCTCGTCTTTGTATGGAAGGGAGAAAAAGGCCTCTGTGAACAAGAAGGTTCAGTAATTCTGCAATTCTTTGATTTGATATTGTATGAAAAAATCTACTCTAATGCAATTAGCGTGAAAGATGTACAGGTACAAATGAAATTTTTTAAAATGTTGTCATCGTTTTCAGGAACTGCAATGTAGTTCTTCATGTGCATAAGTAATTCATCGTCATTATGATAATTTTCCTTTTTTAAACAAGTTCGTATTTTCAATAGAGAAAATGCAAAATGTTTGTAATGTCTTTTGCCAATGAACAAATATATTTGACCACTGTTTCATCTGGCACAGTTATTGTTGCATTAATATTTTGCATAAGTTGATGTTACTGGTGCACTGTTGACATTCAGTGCAGAAGTAATCTCATATAAGTTCACTAACATGACAATGCTTATATTAAAAGCTTAGTTTGTTGGAATTTACCATGCCTTCCTAGAAAGAGTAGTCTTTTTGTGTTTATTTACATGTTCATTTTTACTGGATTGTATTAATTTTTTAGAGGATATTTCTAAATTTTCTTATCATATTAGCAAGTTCATGGACTTTTTGGCTTGATTCATACGAATGTGTAATAAAATTACTGATAGTTAGTATAATTAGTTAAATATGATAGCTCGAAATTGTGCAGAAGACAAAGTCTTCATCGTAAACGTAGAACATTACTTATAATTTTAGTAATAATGTCAATAGAAAAGGAATGATTAAAATATTGTAAACTAAACGATAATCGCAACCTTAAAAACCATTTGAAAACCAGTGACTCACATTTCTTGAATAGTCTGCTCTTTGATATGCAGTTATATTTTAACCAAAGGTGAAAATTATGAGTCCCGGCAGCATCACTGAGGAATGTGGAAGTAACACATCCCCTTCAGAGGAAGCAGATATCTACCACCTTAAACATTTAGGTAAAATGCGAATGCTGACGAGATATGTAATCTAATGTAACTCACAACAAACAAAAACCAAACAAAAACACACACACACACATATATATATATATATATATATATATATATATATATATATATATATATATATATATATATATATATATATATATATATATATATATATATATGTGTGTGTGTGTGTGTGTGTGTGTGTGGGTGAATGTGTGTTTGAAATTAGTAAAACGTGTGAGGAAGGCTCCAAAGGAAACCTGAAAGGAATATTTATTCCTTTGTATGAAGGAGATGCAATAGAAGTTAGTTATAAGGGCATGATATTGAGCATACTACGAAAACCAATCGAGAAAATCAGATAGATCACAGGAGAGAGGATTTGATACAGAAGAGGAAACCCCAGGGTTAAGAGCATCTTATGAAACTAGGGAGAGAAATTTGAGAGTTAAGTAATTGTTCCAGGGGAGGGTTTAGATGAGTTTAACTGAGATGCAGTGTGAAGGGTGTTGATGATCCATCAAGGAGAATATGTAGATGTGAGAGTTGTGTTACAGTATTTTGTTGAATATTGAAATGATTGGGCAGATGAGGTGAACCAGGGAGTAAAGTTTATAAGGAGGGAAACAGAGATTCAATAAAGGAATAGTACGCAGTTGGCATAATTCAAAAAAATGTATGAGAGCATTTCTAGGTCATTAGATTAGTGGAAAGTAACAAATCGATAATTAGAAGGTTTTGGGAGAAAGAAAGATGAAGAGAATTACTTATCACTTGAAAAATCAAACTAAGTTTATCAAGATATTTGTGAGGTAGTAACAGTTAAACAAGAAATATACTAGAGAAAAAGGGCATCACTCCATTAAACAACTATAACTGTTTCCCTGGTCTTGATTCACTTCAGCAAAACTAAAGGGAACAAAACAGGTTTATCACTTTGCCTTATGCGACACGCAAGTAACCCTATTCACTGGTGGTCAGCAAATGTAACATTGTGTTTAAGAACTTTAAATACAAAAATTTATTTTTAACTTCAGTGCTGGTATTTCTAAGCTTCGTGGATAAATAAAATTCCACGTGACCTATCTGAGAATAAGTTGGGCACTCTTTCTCCTGATACATGCAATAAGATGACTCCTAACTGAACTAATCATGCAATATTGCCACATGCAAGACAAATCCCTTGCTAAATAACTAACTCACACCCTGCAATCCAAATGTCTTGAACAAGACATCGTCTCTTTAATGCTGGGTAAGTTTGCAGTCTCTATAGTTTGCGCTCACCAACTTAAGAATTTTTTGGCGCTGCCTGCATTTTTCACTTTCACCTTTCACTTTGAATTCATTTCCTATCACAAAAGTCTTTTCAACATGCATTTAGTCACTAATTTGCTATCTATCACACTTTAATAAAAAAAACACTGAGATTTTACAGCACTTTACCTCATTCCTTACCAAGCTTGCCTTGGAGATTTTGTTAAAAAATCAAATGATTTGTTTTTCAGGTTCGAATAATTCATAATAGTCTTAGCTTGTAGTAATTGCTAGTTGCTAGTCGACTGCAAGATCCTGGTGAGGTCATCGCTGTTACGTTCTGACTTGGTGTGTTACTTTAATTAAGTAATTACTAAGATAAGCCTTGAACAACACATCACCGTGGTCAGTTGTAAATACCAAATAATACATGAAAGATACAAAATTACATATAAAACTAATGGTAGGTCGCCAACTGAAATTTCTGATCAATACAAGATTCTACTTTATTGTACACAACGTAGGCACTTCAATTAATAGAATACTGATCCAACTCTCAATTAGGATAATTACTGCTACAACTGAATAGTGCTGCAGTGGGGCATCTCTAGGCAAGACGGATGGCAGGAATACGAGGGTGAACAACATGCCACGTGTCTGCAAATAGAATAATCGCAGATAAAGCTTGTTGGAAATGCGGTTCTCTCAGAGGCAATTATAATCACATGGGAAGAGTGATTTAAAGGTAACTGCAAGCAAGGGATGATTAATTCACAAATTCAGTTCAAACCGGGAAGTACTTTAGGAAACGAGATATCAAGGATCCTTTCCTAGAGAGAGGAAATGAGGAGAGGAAATAGGAGATTCAGGATAAGGATCAGAAAACTGGTAACTTTTATGCCCAAAAAGACGTACCATGGATTGCCTTTGCAAGTGCACTTTGCAATAGAGGCTGGATGACTTAAAATGTCTTCTTTGGCCCTCATGAACCCGCTTGTGGGCTGGCTGCTTGTAGCCTGATTAAGGTTCCAGTTCACAGAAAGAGTGCCATGGAGGACACGGGCCCGGTCGGGCATGTGGCAGGGCGAATGATTGACAGCGAAACTGTTCTCACTGAGACGGAGCAAAAGACTGGGAGGGCAAGCAGGTCTTGACCTGCTCACATCACTGTGGTTTCCGCCTGTTGGCAGACGCTGTTTCTTCAAAATAGATGCATCGAGAGGCCGGTACAAAAGCTCACACAGTAGGAGTCTAATTGAAAAAAGGATTAAAATCTGGTATGTTTCTTTCAACAGTGACTAATCTAACTTTCAACCTGAACCTTTTTTTGACTGACACGTCTAAAAAGGGCCCTCTCGCTTCTCTATAGTTAGGGTGTGGCTGGCTAGCCCCCAAAGCATAGGATTCTAGCCCCTATCTTAATTACTCAAAGAGATGAAGCGGAGAATATCTGTAATCATAATAAATATATATATATATATATATATATATATATATATATATATATATATATATATATATATATATATATATATATATATATATATATATATATATATATATATATATATATATATATATATATATATATATATATATATATACATATATGTATATATATATATATATATATATATATATATATATAATATATATATATATTATATATTATATATATATACATCCCTAACTGAACTCATGAACGAACGTCGGGTACATGCCAGTTTGCGAATGAATACGCAGTCCGGCAACAATCTATTAACATACACAAACGCCTAACAACAGATATGAACTCATAAATCCGTCCGCACCTTGATACTACTAAAACGGTGTTGCAAATATATTGCTAAAGTTGACAAGCACGGCATGTAAAGACTCTGACCATTTCAGCACTGCTAGAGGGTACGGGGCTGATGAGAGGATTAGGGGCGAGGTAACGAAACGTAAGAGAGAGAGAGAGAGAGAGAGAGAGAGAGAGAGAGAGAGAGAGAGAGAGAGAGAGAGAGAGAGAGAGAGAGTCCATTTGACACGTGAGCCATATTGCTTTATTCTACATTTATCTTTAAGTTCATTTTTAATTTGGATTTTCCCTGATTGTCAACTTTTTCCGAGATTTGTACTTATATTCAAACTGTTAGGCTCAATATAATTTTGTTTACTATCTATCCACAACCGCGACTCTATCCAACCTGTCCTCTTAGAATCAGTTCTTAATAGGATTTGTTGAAATGCTTTGCGTGGCCTTTATCCTGAGTTTTGTATTTGTGTTCGTTACCCATCAACTTTAAACCCAATTTGGAAAATGTAAACTATATCTAATACTCATTCCATATGATATACCAATATCCTTCTCCATCTCTTATTATTCATTGTTTAAAATATGTGGTATAAAGATGTATACATTTGTGAGAGTGCTTACATCATTTGAAAGTAGAATATTAAATCGCTATTTTTTTTTAGCAATTATTTATAGCAAAATAATATATTCTAAGCACTGCGCACGAAAATATAGGTCTAAAAGTAAGGCAAATAATAATACTGCTCATTTTTAAATTTTTAATGCATAACTCACCATAATCAAATGTAGAATAGTTTTAAAACAAAGTCGCGAATATCCTTACTTTAACACCACTGACAATAAAAACAATTCTAACTAAAAGAAATGTTCATCTTATCAGGCTGTTCATGAAATTTCAGTGGTTTGGGTCCCTGGAGAACCACCTGCTAAACAGACTCAACATGGAGAGGTCATTCACTTCCTCGTGAAGATGTATGATCGCGTGATAATGGTCTGGAGATTCACTGAGTGTATAGTTCCATTTTTCAGCACTGAAAAGCTGCAAGGCGTCAGTAAAAACGGATGGATAAACATAACGGTCACTGAATGTTCCAGAAAGTGAATATGCTCTGAATGCTGAGTCAGGAACGTATGCTTCATCAAAATGGCTACAACTGTCAATGGTTTCATTGAGGCAAAGTACTACCCCGCAGACCTGCACGTACAGGGAATAGCGGCCTTCGCCTTTTTTTACTATACCGCTGTAGGCGATGAGCATGTAAACAATATCTTCAGGTTCTTCAGCAGGGTATTCGTAAGTCACATTGCAGCACAAGTTGTCCTCATGGCAAAGCTCCTGGAAAGCAAAGTCACCTGGGGAGGTTCTCTCTAAGATGACGTTATTGTAACGGCTGAGGTCCTCATGCAAATATTTAAGTTCAAGTTCTGGTTTGTATTTTGTTTACGCATCTTTTTACCATTCATCATCAACTCCATTGCATTTGTTTGTCTCTCATCCATCTGTGTTGGGCCCAACAGAGGCAAATCGTCAAAAGCTTTATAATTGAAAACTTCAGAGTCACCTGGTTGATGCCTTTTTGCAGATGGCGCAGCCGACCTCGTTTTCACTTTTCCCACTATAAGCTTGTTGCCTGACGAAGTATCGTAGGTATAATAGTCAGGTTCAGAATACACACTTCTGAAGATTCCTGCCCCTAATTGCCCATCTGGAGGGTTATATATGTTGGACGCAACGAGATTTACATTGTTTCCTTGACTAAAACCCTTCCAGATCTGGGGAGCTGAAAGGAAGAAAGTTGACATAATTTTGTGCATAAGTCGTTGCAATAAAAACAATCATTGTTTTTCAAATAATTGCTCTTGATTGCCTTTTGTCACTTGTGATGCACATAGAGCGGCAGGGGATATGTTAGTGGGCTAATAATTTCCCAGTAACCTATGGTTGCATTACGTGAACAATATATATATATATATATATATATATATATATATATATATATATTATTAATATATATACATATGTGTGTATGTATATTATATATATATATATATATATATATATATATATATATATATATATATATACATATATATATATATATATATATATATATATATATATATATATATATATATATGATACTGGTATATATATATATATTCCTATTGTTATGTTGTAGAGGTCTTGGTTGATCATGTGTTATTCAATTTAAGTAATTTTTACTGAACTGCAAACCAAGCTTACACGGAACCTGCCACTTGAAGCCAAAAGTTAACCTCAAAGACAGTCGTTAATTAGCCAAAGGTCGCCAGTTAAGGGTTATTAACCTTAACAAAGAATATTTGAGATGAATTTGATTTTAAATATAACGGTTCTTCCAAACATTCGGACGCGAGGCATACAAAGCATCGAGATTTAACCTGATTTTGCTTACCTAAATCCTAGGTATTTTACTGGAATAACGGGTTGAAGCTAACAATATAATAATTAGGCTTAATCTAGACTTTGTAAACACATATACCTAAGTGGTGGCTGAAGGAAGAAAACAAAGAAAAAATGTGAAATACAGAAAAGTACTAGTCAATCGCCAGAAGCTTCAACAAGAATCGGACTTACCGTGAATGCAAGTTCTTCCAAACTGCGCAAACGAGGGACCTCAGGAGTCGTATTCTGGCAGTCTTCCCAATTCACTAATTAAGATAGACGTAGGAGAAAAAGTAATAAAGAACAAAGAATATCGTTTGGGTGGACGCACGAAAACGTCACCCTGGTTCCGTGACCGCTGGGATCTCTCTGACCCGACCTCGCTTCGTTCCCGCCAGGTGAGGGCTTATACCACCCTCGGGCAATCCGACCTTGACAAAGGCATCGTCGAATGCATAGAATAAAGCTTAAGGAGGCCACCATAACTGGGGTCATTGAGCGTAAACCCTGTTCTCTGAGGCTTAGGTCCCTAATGCCCTAGCATATTTTGTTTACAAACTTTCCAGCCTATGAGACAGGAAAAAAGGCGCCATTTGTCTACTTTTAAGGTGATTGTTATTTTTAAAAGGCCTAACCTATCCCGGCTCCAACGGGCAGAGATGTTCTCTGTTGAGGTCAATCGGACTAATATTCCTACACCTAAAATACATCGAGGGCGAACAGCAGTAATATTTATAAAAGCTCCCCCTTAAGAGGGCCTTCACTCCCTTTTCGGGCGTGAAGGTCTATACTAAACAAGCTGTTCGCCTCTCATAGGTTACTCTCCTTCCCCTGAGCAGATTAGTCCTGGTTAGCCTACCTAGCTACAGAACTACCTAACCCTAGATAGGATATGAGCTATATTCACTACTTTACCTAATTCTAATAGTACTGGAAGGTGCTCACGGTTATTATAGGCTACCTCCTACAATCAAGATGTGTTTTAGACCTAGCCTAGTGGTACATTCTATGATATTCCTAGCCTAACCTATCCTAACCCGACCGTAGCACCAACATAAGAGTTAATATTCTAACTAAATTACAACATGGTTTATGTTTAATACAATTAAAATTTACTAGTTAATTCATGAGGGTTGCCTCATATGATAAATGGGTGCCTCACTGAGGTCTTAGGCCATGCGTGTCACGAGCATCGTGGCTCGTTTCACAATAGTTAAGATTACTGAAATTAGTTATGCTACTTACATGATTACTGCGGCTCGGTGGTAAGTGGAAGGAACAAGGTTACTAAATTGATGTACCGTACTTTAAGGTGGCCTAGGCTATGCACAAATAAAGGAAGAGATCACACTGGCTACCTTCTCTGGGCAAGGGGCCAGGATCACTCTTAGATGTTAGGGCACTGTGCCGAGAGGGCACTAGTGCCAGGATGAGCGTATAGCTCGGCAACTACTGGGCTCTCTTCCGCCCCTTCTTCTTCTTCTTCTTCGGTTTCCTCCAAGGCCTATCAGTAGCTGGCCTAGCAGGTGATGAGAGCACCGACTCCGGGGACAGGCCAGAAGGGCTAGCGGGCGCGAAGTCAGGGCAACTGCAAAAGCTGCGGGAGGACTCCTACTCCGGCTGCTGCGACAACCGGGCGAGAGCGATCTCGACTTCTGCGTCCGAGGATGCCAGTTCCTGGTCTTCCAAGGAAGGGGTACCATTTCGATCCTCCAGGGTTCATCCCCTGGAGTCAAATTTGCAAAGAAGAATCTTGCAAAGAAGTTTCGGGTGCTGGAGGCTCTGCAGTCGCGATGATCAACTGCATGGGGAATCCTAAATCTCCCGGAGGAGGATTAAGCCTCATGATTTAGACCCGGCATAGGGCCTTTTCCATTGGTAGCTCAACGTCCGGGACGGACGGAGTCTGGCACTGCTCTCAGTGCTCGCAAGTGGCACTGGCAGCAGTTGAGGGTCAGGCATGCCTGATGAGGGGTCCGGAGGTGCAATACCTCGCGGACGACTTGTGGTTGGCTGCGGCAGAGATTCCTGCCCCAGCAGGGAGATCGTAGCCTCTCCTGAGTTTTGTTCGGGGCGTCCGCTGGGCGTTGCTTGTTTGGGCAGCCCTCCCAATTTGTGGAGTGGTCTGCCCGCTTGCACGTCCTGCAGCGGTACTGCTCCTCCTGAATCTCTCTTCGCGGAGGGGGAGGACCTCTTGGTGGGCCAGCCCTTCGCGATTGGAGAGGGCTAGGCCTGAAATAGGTTGGGTTGCGCCCCTTCCGCGGACCACTTTGGTGGGCGGAAGGTGGAGGTTTGTCATTTTTGGGAGTTACAACTGGGGCCTCCGTGGAGGAGGTAACGTGGCTGCGGAGTGGCGTTGGTGACGGGCTTCCGCAGAGAAGATCCCGACCCAACAAGAAGACCACTCCGGGCCGAATTCCACCTACCACGCCAAGGCGGTGGGGTATCGTGCCCCAAGGTGTCATTACCTGGAGTTGGACCGTAGGAACGGTAATGGTGTGGCCCTCTATCCACTTCATTTCCCACCGGGTTTCTTCGTCAACCATGGCACCGGCTGGCACTTGGGCCCTAGTGATCAGGCTAATGTCTGCCGCAGTGTCTACTGTGACCGGAAGGGTCACTGGCAGGCTAGTGCTCTGAAGAGGGGCCACCGAGATGAACTGGGTTTCCAGTCTCTCGGGGTAAAGGATCCGGTGCGGACCAGCAGCAGAAAATGAAGTGCTGATTAGGTTGACAAATTTGGTGGTGGGGACATGATGTGGACAGGCCGGAGATCCAGCATTGTAGTGGCTAGCAGCCCCACAGGATCTGCACGGGCCTTTTGGATGGGCTCTGTGGCCTGCAGTAACTGTTGGAGGAGAGGGCTGAGCGGATGAATCGGGAGCGGAGTTCTGGCTGGTAGGGTTAGGCTGCTTATTAGTGCCGAGTTTGTATCGGCACTCAGCTTCAGCGTGGCCCCCTTCTTGCAATAGTTGCATAGGGTCTTGCTAGGCAGTCCATTCTTCGGGCGAGTGGAGTTCGAGAGGTAGGCCGGAGGGATGATTCGCTTCTGAGAGGTGCTATGCGACTGATTGAAGGTTTCCACGAATCAGCCATGCGACAAGCTTCCATAAGTGTGGAGGGCTGTTTATCGTTAAGATATACTGCAAGGGCCCTGGCACACATTGGAAAAGGTCTTCTAGCATGGTCCGATTGAAGAGATCCTCAAACGTCGTGCAGGCCAAGGAGTCGGAACCAGCGCGTCGGACTGGGTTTTGTGACATGCCCATTCCGTCCAAGACCAGCCGACTTCCTTGGCAAGACCTCGGAACCGTTGTCTCCATTTTTCTGGGGTTATCTCGTAGGCCTTGGTAATGACTCTACGAACTTCCGCCATGTTGCCTCTCTGGCTCTTCTCCAGTGAGCGAAGCGCTGCCTTGGCTTTTCCCTCCATATGCTTGGCTAGTATTAAGGCTCTCTCCGTCTCCGTGGTGCTGTAGTTATCGAAAAGAGCCTCGATCTCCTCCAGCCATGCTTCTGGCTCGTCCTCAGTCCACTTGGGGACTAGGGAATTGATGCTCGAAATTGGAGCGTTTGATGCAGCAGGTGTAGGACTGGAGGCTTGATGGCTAGCCATAGCTTCGGCATTCTCCATTTTCGCTCTCTCAAGCTCGAGCTCCTTCTCCTTTAGGGCTAACTCAGTTTCCTTGCAGGCTAACTCATGCTGTCTCCTTCTTTCTTCTCTTTCCTCTTCATATTGCCTTTGCTCGGCTTCATACACCCTTCGTTCTTCTTCATACTTCCTCTGCTCGGCTTCATACTTCTCTGCTCTTCTTCTTTCTTCCTTCTCCCGCTTGGCCAAGTCGTCCACTTGCTCCTTAACCCAGGTGGTAAGTTCCGAGCCAGTGAGACCTGCCGCCGTCCCCAGCCCCAGGAAGGTTTTATAATGCTCTGCTGCCATGGTTCTGGTGGGGAAGGGCGTCTAACCGGGTCGACTGGGCGTACTTGGGCAGCGAGGAAGTGTCTCTTCAATGACGTGGCACCCTTTCAAAAGGTGGCACTGTAGTTTGGGTGTGCCGTGTACAGGTCACACTGGTGGCACTCAGTATCCCTAGGCACTGGTGCAGGTTAGGTCCCAGAAGAACCTTCTCTTCTGTGTTCCCTTTGTTTTCTTTTAGTGGCACTTATGGTGCCAATGTGTTCCTAGGGACCCTCTACTGGAGTCCAACTAGGCTATATGGGAGGAAAGGCACTCTACACCCCTGCAGAGTGCAACAATCGAATGAGAGAGAAAGGGAAGGTAAAAGTAAAGAGAGAGAGAGAGAGAGAAGTAAGCTATTCAAGTGATGACAGTGCTGCAAATTATTGGCACTGTGGAATAAAGTGAATTTGGGTTTTTTTTTTTTTTTTTTTATTTATTTATTTTTTTTTTTTAAGATCCTCGTGAGTGGCTGGTCCCAGTACCGGCCCCAGTGCTGGCCTTCTTTTTCAGAGGGTGAAAACTACTGTTTGCTTCGGTCTGGATAGCAGGCCTCACTCGTGACCGACAGTTTATCACTGTATCGTAATTACTCTTAACTTGTCCTCATCTATTGTGGGACAGAGGTGTTTCTTTTATTTGGTTAAAGTATTCGAATTAATTAGCCTAGTGTCGGCCGTTCTTTCTTTGAAGAGGGTCACGTACACTTAGGTTAGGAATGCTTACTTGAATGACGAGAAGAGAGAGAGAGAGAGAGAGAGAGAGAGAGAGAGAGAGAGAGAGAGAGAGAGATTTTCAATCAGCGAATTTCTTGCTGCTTGAGAACATGTAAACAAAGATTTTATACATGCACAATGGCATGGATCTTAATAAAATGATATAGATGCGTCGTCTTGGCTTCCTTAGGGATGGCTTTATTATCTTAATTTTCCTGGGAGCCGACGTCACAAAAAAGTTTATCGTAAAATTTTAAATTCTCTTTATATGATTTTTATAACAGGTATTCGTATAGGAACTTGTTATTATTACTCCTAACTAAGGCCTATCTTTCCCTGCCTAAATTATCTTTTGGTTTTTCCTAGCTAAGATATTAGGAGGTGGGTTCAGCTGAAAAAAAAAAAAAAAAATATAACCCCAAAAGTGGCTCGGGCAGAGTCTGGTCACGACAGTCACAATAACAAGGTCTTTGAGATGGCGGAAAAGGTCCCGTTAGGCCTAAATTTCAAAAACAACCTCGGGCGTGAAGGAACACCAAAATGGCCGTTCTCTCACAAACAGTTCGAACAATTTCAAAACAACCGCGCGAACACGGCGGAGGAATCCAAGATGGCGGGTATTTTCTTTTTCAAACAAATTCAAAAACAACGCAACAAATGCAGGTATCCAGATTTTACTTTAAATATACCAATCATGCATAGCGTTTTACGTTACGGATGGAAAACTAAATTACCAAACAACTTTGTGTCTTTTGTTATCGTATTCTCACCCGGACATTAAACAAAGAATGAAAAGAGAAATGCTAGCCTGCCTGCGTAAATTTACGTTGTTGAACGGTACCTTTATTGTAAAATTACTATTTCAGTTCGTTTGCTACTTCACTGACACGGTTTTGAATGATTCCCGCTATATGCAAACAATAACGATCGGAATTGCCGACGCGATTAGTATATTACTTTGTGTACATGAAACTGGGCTCCGCGATTCGGCCTTTGAATTCGTTACTTGAACGACTTGACTCACGATCCGAACACGGTAATGTCCTTGTCTTAGACGTTATAAATTATGACTCTCTGCTCTCGACGCACCCTTTACCTACGCTAATTCTCACTACACTTGTTATAACTATTCTCTTTACTGCTTATTATTATGCCTCGTTCCTTGTTTGGAAGAATGAAATGGAGTTCGATATCTGACTTTTATTTTTTTTTTTTTTGAATTAATGTAATTTAATTTCCTTTTCTCCAGATTCTTTCTCTAAAATGTACTTTAGATTCTACGCAAGGTCGCCAATGTTACGTGTGAGGGTCTTGGTTGATCATGTATTATTCAATTTACGTAATTTTTACGGCCCTGCAAACCAAGATTACACGTAACCTGCCACTTGAAGCCAAAAGTTAACCTCAAAGACAGTCGTTAATTAGCCAAAGGTCGCCAGTTAAGGGTTATTAACCTTAACAAAGAATATTTGAGATGAATTTGATTTTAAACGCAACGGTTCTTCCAAACATTCGGACGCTTGAGGCATACAAAGCATCAAGATTTAACCTGATTTTGCTTACCTAAATCCTAGGTATTTTACTGGAATAACGGGGTTGAAGCTCACAATATAATAATTAGGCTTAATCTAGACTTCGTAAACACATATACCCTAAGTGGTGGCTGAAGGAAGAAAACAAAGAAAAAAATGTGAAATACAGAAAAAACTAGTCAATCGAGAACAAGAATCGGACTTACCGTGAATGTTGAACAAAACGAGGGACCTCAGGAGTCGTATTCTGGCAGTCTTCCCAATTCACTAATTAAGATAGACGTAGGAGAAAAAGTAATAAAGAACAAAGAATATCGTTCGAACGCACGCAACGTCACCCTGGTTCCGTGACCGCTGGGATCTCTCTGACCCGACCTGCTTCTTCCAGGTGAGGGCTTATACTTCCGACCTTGACAAAGGCATCGTCGAATGCATAGAATAAAGCTTAAGGGCCACCATAACTAGGGGTCATTGAGCGTAAACCCTCTCTGAGGCTTGTGGTCCCTGCCCTAGCATATTTTGTTTACAAACTTTCCAGCCTATGCGGCGCCATTTGTCTACTGGCCTGATTGTTATTTTTAAATTGCCTAGCCTACAGTCAGAGATGTTCTCTGTCAAGGTCAATCGGACTAATATTCCTACACCTAAATACATCGAGGGCGGACAGCAGTAATATTTATAAAAAAATATATATATATATAATATATATATATATATATATATTATATATATATATATATATATGTATTGATACATACCTGATATCTGGATGGGAGTTCATCCAACCATCCTGAACTGGTAATGACATCTCGTATTCCTAGGTTGTAGATGTTGCTAACAGCTGGAGTTTCGAAGAGTATATCAAAACAAATCTGGAGAAATAACCATGTCTAATTCTGAACTGATGAGAAATGGGCATGCTTACGTCTATGGAGTTTAATATATTATAGAAGACTTCCTGAATATTTCTTATGGATAATTCTATTTTCTAATTAAATTACCTAAATGTACATATGAGTATATCCAGATATATATATATATATATATATATATATATAATATATATATATATATATATATATATATATATATATATATATATATATATATATATATATAATAATATATATATATATATATAATATATATAAATATATATATATATATATATATATATATATATATATATATATATATATATGTATATAATAAAATATGCGATAAGGAGAGTGTATTTGTCACCCATACTTAATATTTCAGAAAGTATTTCATTTTATTTACTAGGTAAAATCAAGATGAAGTATTCCCAGTTCTCACCAACAACGTAAATGTTACACCAAACGAGGTCTCGAAGGTAGCAGCTGAGTCGGGATCTGTTCCTGCGGTGAACACGGCTTCCGTATATAGGTGTTTCTTTCGGTACCTGAGACGTACATGAACACTGTATCCTACATCTTGGCGATCTTCAAGATAATTCTCTCTCTCTCTCTCTCTCTCTCTCTCTCTCTCTCTCTCTCTCTCTCTCTCTCTCTCTCTCTAATCAAGTTATGGTCTCAGCATCAAATTTCGAGTAAACAGTATGCAGTACAATGCAATGAAACATGATTTTTAAAAGTAAAAAAAAATTATTCAACGAAATAAACAGAAGTCTTGATACTCGCTTTATTTGAACCATTAAAAGTGGAAACAGGACTATCTGTAAATAAATAAGTAAACAAACTGTGAAAGTCAAACTGTAATACAATGAAAAATTAATGAAAGTATGGCCACAAACGTTACAATAATACATTTATATATAAACATGAGCAACAGTTTATATCAGCATTGAGGTAAATTGCAAAACCCCTTAGATGTACTCATTCATTCTTATTAATAGTTACACTATTTTTCTTAAAGCACCACTTGTAAATTGAAAGGAAATGATATCGAAATGAATCACCAGCTAGGAAACCTTTCTTGTGATAACGCAATCAACCACAATGATAAAGGATTAGGTCAGAAGACCTCTGTAGCATTCATCTCACGAAAGTAAATGATGTCGATTGAGAAACTCAATGGGGTCTTTTCCTTAATTGTCAGTACATTGACCTACATTGGACACTCTGTGCTACTGCACACTGTTTTATGCAGATTTTTCCAGTAACTTCCCATGAACGTGAATGAAATTAGTAATTTCCAGGTTTATGAATAGACAACAAGAAGACATATGGAAACAAGAAAATAAACAGATCATAAATGAAAACTGATAATTCAAAACGAATCACAGTTGACTAAGAGATCGCGTCATTTGCACTTTTTCATTACCTGGCCACAACAGCTCCGGCATCGTCGAAAACTACCTGGGTATTGTAGAATATGCAGCCAGGGGGTGCACCGGACACATCGCCATTCTGGCTAAGTGCGAGATCTTCACCAAAGGCAATCTCAGAACAGTTTGACTGTTCGACAAGGTCCACCACGAGGTATATGCCCTTTTCCATCGCTGCACAGCTGAGTTCTTTTATGATCTTTAATGGGAATGATAAGATAGAATAGATATAGTGGCAAGAAATGAGCACTGACCCACTAAGACGCAGCGCTACTGATCTTTATCATACAAGCGTTCCTGCTCTTTGTATATTAATGGTCTCCAGGCTAACTAAATTCTGTCCATTTAGTATTGCAACACTCTAACCAACATTTACCATAGACGCAGGATTAAGTCTCGAAAGCAATCGGCGGCTTCTGAAAATATCTATGCATCGAAATCATTTCTGAAATCTGTTCGTTATCTAATTGTGAATTTTCATTCATATGAAGCTAAGCATGGCCAATAGGATTATATATAAATAAAATTTTATTTAGTGATTCATTGTTGTAAATTTGTTATATGCCACTGCGTCAAGCCCAGAGAATTTTTCGCTCCTACAAACAAGTGAAAGTTTCGGTTTCCCAAAGTAAAGTTCAGTGTTTGATATACATTGTATCTGTATCATTTTCGATGTTCTTTCTGGAGAAAAAATCGTATTATGTCGCACTGAATGCTTCAGAAAAGACTAAAAAATTTTTCCTTGCTAATATTTAATTCTCATTCCTTAGCTTATAATTTCTATTGATGCTTTTAACTGTTTAGATAATGCTGTCTAAGTATTGTAATACATGAAGCCTCCATTTTATGTTATGTCAGTTCATATGACAAGTCAGCATTCTTTTAATTTAATCCCCACTTCTTTAAGAACAAGACTAGCTTTCCCATAAAGTTCAATTAATCATGTGCCTTTACATGTTTTTCTCCTCTATGAGACTTCGGCTCGGTGAAGGCTCGACTACGTCTTCATGTCGCCTTGTGCATGATAAAAATGGAGTAATGGTAATGAGAATAATCAATGAAGTAGAAGTCGTATGAAGAAGTATGAAGAGAACAGGGGACGGGAGGAAGGAAAAACTAACCTGAAACGTAACTGCCCGTAACAAAACCTCAAAACACAGCTACTAATTAACATTATGTTCCATACTTTTATTCTTGAACTACTGCGGAAAATTTCCAAAATTTTCCCGTAAATATTTCAAAACATGAAGAACGGGACTATCTTAAGTACTGTTTCCCGTAACTCCTACTTGACGAACAGTGAATCAAATAACATGACGGAAAAGTAAAAAAAATAAGTATTTTTAATCGTACTGAAAGCTCAGTAAGAAACCAGACATTTTCAAGTACTGAAAAATCCATAAAAATTAATTAATTAAACACTACAGCAAACAGAAATTCACGCCTCTGTATGTACAAGCAATCACAAGAAGAAATTAAGTATCATAAGGGACTCCTGCATCTGATCGACAGGTTTGTGTCAAGTCCCTCTCATAAGATGATTGCATGCAAACACAGGTAAATCTGAATACTTTAATTCTATCTCTCTATTAGAGGAAAGATATGACTCTATACTTCCAGAGTACGTACGAACTCACCGGCAGGAAAAAATTTATATTCGTGCAAAGTCAGTCTGAGAATCTTCGAGAACCAGTGAAACATTATTGCCAATTACCGGTTACAATATCAACGTTCGAATATCACGTGAGGAAAAATAAGCGATTTGCATTTGCAATGAACGTCTGCATAACTTTCCAAACAAACAAAACGTCTTACTTTGCTCGAATTCTTGACGTCGCCGTATTCACAGGGTACTTCTTTGTCTTCTGGGTTCGGAACGACCTGAGTTTGAGCCAGAAAAGCGTCCCAGGCCAAATAGGGGCTCAGGCTGGTTAAGCCACCTTCTGGGAACACGATGATTTGGGCGCCCTGGGTCAAATATAAAAAAAAAAGATAAATATGGAGACTAACTTCAGATATCTCAATTCTGGCTACCCTCCAAAAGTTTCCCTAATTCCGTTTTCCTTTATATGAAATCTTTGAAGATAAATTTACCAAAATAGCCATAGTTAGAAATATCTTTCATCTTCCAGCATCGATACCAGCAAAAATATATCATTGGTGAAACCTGGAATTTATAACATAATCAACCAAGCTGAGAGTTTTATTTGTATAACAAAATCAACGGAAGTTGGAAATTGCGATCAAAGACACGAAAATCCAAAGTGATTAACAAGTGGCAAAAGTTTTAATGAAAGTAGAGTAAAAGACCATCAATGGTACATCATGAACTTCTTGATGGTTAAGGAAGTTATGTCGAAAGAAATAACACGCAAGCGTTAAATATTTACATAAATTGAAAGCGTCTCAAAGACATTGTGGCAATTTTCAATTTCAAATTTATAGAACTCCGATAATATACAGGGGCATACATAAAAATAACAATACTATAAAAGAACACTTATTTTATAGAAGTATAGAAAGTTGTGAAGCCCTCTTAAACCTAATCTTTCCTTCATTTGGTAAGGAAAACACTATGGACCCAGAGAGCAAACGTTCATAAAATAGTTTGATATGCTTCTATAATAGTTATAACATCAAAAATATTCTCTCTTCCCTTTATGTAAAACTGTTAGAGGCTGTCCTCTATTAATTTACATTTTGAAGGCGGGGAGTACCGTTAGCATATTACTAGCAAATCATACTGACCAAAATTTTACGAACAAATAACCGATCAGCTAAGGTTTCCGTAACAACAATATCAATGATAACAAAAGGCAGATTCATCTTGCATAATAGAGAAAGTAAAAGAGTACTTGCCATGTCTTTGGCCTCTCCAGCATACTGAATAAATACTCTCGCATTTTCCTCCGGTACAGCTAGACCTCCCGCAGAGGGGTCATCATACGGGGCATATTGTAATGTTGCTGCCACGTATTCCACTTCCGTTTCTGCTGTCGTGTCTTTGTGGACAAACTCTTTCGCCGTTTCCCCCTTTCGATGCGCTTTTAGGGTTGACTGGAAGTCATATTTCTGTTCTCTGCCAGTCTTTCCATCATTTTGTCCTGCCACGACAAGACATGACAGACAAAGATATATAATTATGTATGAAAAGCTCAGCGTCATAGTTAGAAACCAACTGCTGTTTAGCCTAACTGACTTCGAGTATTAATAAGGTTCTTATCAGTGGTGACCATGACAGCAAGCGGAGGCACCGCAAACGCAAATATTCCATATAAAAAGAAAAAAATCAGATAAGCTGGGAGACGTCAGATGAAGGAAACAGCTGAACTTTCAAGTGCATAGCAGATATAAAAAGTCTGGCAAGTATTATTCTTCTTTTTGATTTTTCAACACTAAATGAATATAAAGGTTATAATTTCTTTATCTTCATATATTGTTTTTCCACAAAAACTGTTATGCAGCAAGGTGTTACTCACAACAGGTTACTTGGTTAATTAATTAAATATATTGAATTATTTATATCTTGTATTAAAGCTCTCTTAAAACATTAGTTTAAAGGATAAGAAATATTTACACATGGTAAGACCCCAGGAGTTTTCTGCTCCTTTTCGAATGGAGTTTAGATTAATTATTCAATATTACTTCCGTATTGTATTACAAATCTCCACATCACAGCTAGTTCAACGATGACGTAAAGGCCATTAAGAGGATGGTTACCAGCGGTACACCTACGAATCCTGATGAGTGTATTTTCTTACCTGTCTACTGCTGCCCGAATCTAGTCAGCATCCTTGTCATGCGGAATAGTACAGCTCCCCATAGAGAGATATGGGAGTTGATCAACGTAGTATACAAATTTAAATGCACTGAAGGGACATGTCAAGCCCCCAGCAATTACTACATAGGTCGCGCCATTACCAGTCTATGCAGGCGATTGCAAGTTCACCACAACCAGTGGGCAATATTTCAACGCTATGTAAAAGACCACGACCGTAAACTGACACTAAAAGAATTGTTAGAATGCACAGAGACCATGCATAGAGAAGCCCGGTTCTACTCATTGAAAATAGCAGAAGCTGTAAGTATAAATCATCAACAGCTTGCACTGATATACAGTGGAACACAGATGTCTTCCTCCCTTCTTCAAGGAGACCATAGGACATCCATGAAAATCCGAAGGGAGGAACGCACCTGGACACGACTGCCGACAATAAAGCAAATCAATATTATCGGTAAGGGAAGGAATTCACGACCTTGCCCACGACCTTTACTGCAAGCCGCAGCATAGGACATGTCCTAATGAGCACCAGGAATGCCCATACTGCCGCCCAGACCACCAGCAAAAGAATGAGACCTGCCAAGCTATAGAAATTCAGCATTCCAATGACGTTATGTTTAATTAAAATTCAAAAGTCCGCATGCAGCAATATAAACCTTGTATGCAAATTTGTAATCCAGTCCTGAAGACGCCGCCGAAAGGTGGGAAACTGTCCATCGACCAGAAAAAGTAAGTGGCAGGAATCTTGAATAATTATTCCTTATTGCTGAGAAGCTTGCCTGAAGAGATAAAGAAGCAGTAAAGACTGATTCAAAGTCTTGATAAAAAGATAGTATCTGCGAACAATGCCATTAACTTCAATATAAACTGCATATACAATACCGTATATATGTTTTTATTATTCCAGCAGTTAAAAAACATTTCCGCCATAATTATCCGTGCAGTTACAGGTAAAAAAAACAAATAGTAATTTGTTTGTATTATCTTGAAAGACGTAATTTCTCTTTTTTAATTTGGTAGATTTATTATATAACTAGCATTAATTCGTTTAGAGTTCTGAGATTATAAAATTCCTATGTATTCTTGCTAGAATTGCATGGATATATTTTCTTTAAAAATTCATCATAAAAAAGTATATCAACACTCTTTTTTCAATTTTCCAGAGGTGCTCTCTTGTATCATTCCTGATCCTTCGTTTTTGTAGGAAGGGAGAATAAGACTTCTGTGAACAAGAAGGCTCAGTAATTCTGCAATTCTTTGATTTGTTATTGTTTGAAAAAATCTACTTTAATTCAATTAGCGTAAAAGATGTACAGATACAAATGAAATTTTTTAAAATGATGTCATCGTTTTCAGGTAAAATGCTGTCATCATTAACAGGAACTGCAATTTAGTTCTTCAGGTGTATAAGCAATTCATTATCATTATGATAATTTTCTTTTTTAAAAAAATTAGTATTCTCAATTTAGAGAAAAGGCAAAATGTTTGTAATGTCTTTTGCCAATGAACAAATATATTTGACCAGTTTCATCGGCACAGTTATTGTTGCATTAATATTTTGCATAAGTTAATGTTACTGGTGCACTCTTGACATTCAGTGCAGAAGTAATCTCGTATAAATTCACTAACATGACAATGCTTATATTAAAACCTCAGTTTTTGGAATTTACTATGCCTTCCTAAAAAGAATAGTCGTTTCACGTTAATTTACATGTTCATTTTTACTGGATTGCATTAATTTTTTAGACGATATTTGTGAATTTTCTTGTCCTATTAGCAAGTTCATGGGCTTTTTAGCTTGATTCATACGAACGTGTAATAAAATTACTGACAGTTAGTATAATTAGTTAAATATAATAGCTCGAAACTGCTCAGAAGACATCGTTCACTACATCATCTTGGTAGTAATTTCGCAGTTGTGGGTATGGAATAATGTTCTTATCACTTCAACCTCAGCTTACACAGAGAAAAGTATTCATCATAAACGTAGAACATTACTTATAATTTTAGTAATAATGAAAATAGAAAAGGAATTATTAAAATATTGTAAACTAAACGATAATCGCAACCTTAAAAACCATTTGAAAATCAGTGAGACATTTCTTGAACAGTCCGCTCTTTGATATGCAGTTATATTTTAGCCACAAGTGAAAATTACGAGAGAGTCCCGACAACATCACTGAGGAATGTGGCAGTAACACATCCTGTTTAGAGGAAGCGGATATCTTCCACCTTAAACATTTAGGTAACTGCGAATGCTGACGGGATATGTAATTTAATGTAACTCACAACAAACAAAAAACTAATCTTCCCATCAACACACACACACACACAAACATATACATATATGTGTGTGTGTGCGTGAGTGGGTTAATGTGTGTTTGAAATTAGTAAAACATGTGAGGAAGGCTGGGAAGAAAACCTGAAAGGAATATTTATATCTTTGAATGAAGGAGATGTAATAGAAGTAATTATAATAGTTATAAGGGCATAATATTCAGTATACTGTGAAAACCAATCAAGAAAATCAGATAGATCACAGGAGAGAGGATTTGATGCAGAAGAGGAAACCCCACGATTAAGAGCATCTTATGAAACTAGGGAGAGAAATTTGAGAGTTAAGTAATTGTTCCAGGGGAGGGTTTAGATGGGTTTAACTAAGATGCAGTGTGAAGGCTGTTGATGATCCATCAAGGAGAACATGTAGATGTGAGAACTGTGTTACAGTATTTTGTTGAATATTGATATGATCGGGCTGATGAGATGAATCAGGAAGTAAAGTTTATAAGGAGGGAAACAGAGATTCAATAAAGGAATAGTACACAGTTGGCATAATTCAAAAAATGGATGAGAGCATTTCTAGGTCATTAGATTAGTGGAAAGTATAAATCGATAATTAGAAGGTTTTGGGAGAAAGGAAGACGAAGAGAATTACTCATCACTTGAAAAATCAAACTAAGTTTATCAAGATATGTGTAAGGTAGTAACAGTTAAATAAGAAATATACAAGAGAAAAAGGGCATCACTCCATCAAACAACTATAATTGTTTCCCTGGTTTTAATTCACTTCAGCAAAACTAAAGGGAACAAAACAGATTTATCAATATGCCTCATGCACGCACAAAGAACCCTATTCACTGGTGGTCAACAAATGAAACACTGTGTTTAAGAACTTTAAAGACAAAAATTTATTTTTAACTTCAAAATTTATAATTAGAATTCACAATCTGAAAAATTTACCATTGCTTGAAAACAACACAAGATTTAATTAATTCTTAAAGAAGATTAGTTCACAAAACATTAATTTATCAAGAAATTACTTTAACTAAGCAAAATTTACACTATTAAGAATTACTCAAGATTTGAAAAGGAAAACTTAACAAACGAAAATTAAATCAAGTATGCAATGTCAAAGTATCAAAAATATATAAAATGCTAAGTAAATAAATGTTAAATCACCAACACAAAAATTGGGCAAAACTAAGAAACTGCAAACACAAGAACACACAAACAAATGCACAAAACAAGAACACACAAAAAATGCACAAAAGATTTATCAACAATAATTTCACTAAGGCAAAACCTCCCTAATACGTCTTATTATACCATGGTAATAATAAGTAGAAATCAACTTTACCTTATACAAGCGTGTGAGAACCTTTGTAAAATTCACAACACACTTTCTATGAGGCACCTGTTATACTTCTAATACACTTTTCCTATGATCAGATCTCAAAAAGGGAATACTATTACTAGTGATGACAAATAAATATTATAACAAAATTTTACTCTCTTTTGAAGAGAGAGAGAGAGAGACCAACCAACTATCTCCTACAAGGTCTCTTACAACAATGAAAGCCTCCCAGATTCTACTTTAAAAGAAATCTATGTTGCCACTAAGACATTTTTGGGAAACAGGCCTGGGAATTTTTCCCTGGGAAGGGATTTTTCACCTGGGTCAAAGAGGGCTCTTTAGCCTGTCAGCACAAATCTCTTTTAATGACAGGGATTTCCAGCCTGCAACTTGTTCAAACAATAGACTTTTGGGCCATCCAGTGTTATCTAAACCTGTCATCCCATATCTCTTTTAATGACAGTTTAAGTAGATAAGGAAACAAACCTTTGCAAAAGGGGGTTTTACCCTCGCCTCAGTCAACAAATATTACCTAGACCTGTCACCTCATCTCTCTTTTGATGACAGCTAAATGGATTGGGGACTTCCTTTCACAACAGGGAACCCCTGGCTGTACACCTAATTACACATCAGCCTACCAGCTGTGTAAACATGACTCTAACAGCAAAATGTATCTTATCTCTAAAATCACACAGTCAAACTAACCCTTTTAAGATCTGACACTTGGTATTTCAATAAACAGTATTGCTATACACAACACATGACAAATAATAAGAGAAAATGTATAAAAATTACAGAAAACATACTAAATTTGCAGAAAATATACATATTACAAGTTATATCATAATATATATATATATATATATATATATATATATATATATATATATATATATATATATATATATATATATATATATATATATATATATTTATATATGACTTTTTATCACATCACCATGATTCATATACAAGCATTAAGCTACAAACGTCTTTTAATATCCAGTTCAGTCTACCTCGGAAATAATATATTTTCATATATGTTATCGAAGGAAATTTTAGTTGATAATAAGTTCGTCATCCCGTGGGCTCGAACCAACGAAGGACAAGAACTCAGGACTACAGTGACGCCTTTACCCATGCAGCTAACAAGTGTGGTATTAGTTGATACCAGCTCCTACATACAAATCCCCGTCGAACTCAGGTATTTGTATTTAGAGTCTATATCAACCCACCTCTGCCATGCTGACCGTGTAGTGCGTTTGTCGCACGCAGCCACAATATGACTTTTTATCACATCACCATGATTCATATACAAGCATTAAGCTACAAACATCCTTTAATATCCAATTCACTCTACCTCAGAAATAATATATTTTCATATATGTTACCGAAGTGGAATGTTTTAGTTGATAATAAGTTCGTCATCCCGTGGGCTCGAACCAATGAAGGACAAGAACTCAGGACTACAGTGACACCTTTACCCACGCGGCCAACAAGTGAGGTATAAGTTGATACTGGTCCCACATACAAATCCCCGTCGAACTCAGGTATTTGTATTTAGAGTCGATATCAATCCACCTCTACCATGCTGACCATGAAGTGCATTTGTCGCATGCAGCCACATTATGACTTTTCATCACATCACCGTGATTCATATACAAGTATTAAGCTACAAACGTTCTTTAATATCCAATTCACTCTACCTCAGAAATAATATACTTTCATATATGTTACCGAAGTGGAATTTTTTAGTTGATAATAAGTTCTTCATCCTGTGGGCTCGAACCAATGAAGGACAAGAACTCAGGACTACAGTGATGCCTTTACCCACGCGGCCAACAAGTGAGGTATAAGTTGATACCGGCTCCCACTTACAAATCCCCGTCGAACTCAAGTATTTGTATTTAGAGTCGATATCAACCCACCTCTGCCATGCTGACCATGTAGTGCGTTTGTCGCACGCAGCCACATTATGACTTTTTATCACATCACCGTGATTCATATACAAGTATTAAGCTACAAACATACTTTAATATCCAATTCACTCTACCTCAGAAATAATATATTTTCATATATGTTACCGAAGGGGAATATTTTAGTTGATAATAAGTTTGTCATCCCGTGGGCTCGAACCAACAAAGGACAAGAACTCAGAACTACAGTGACGCCTTTACCCATGCGGCCAACAAGTGAGGTATAAGTTGATACCGGCTCCCACATACAAATCCCCGTCGAACTCAGGTATTTGTATTTAGAGTCGATATCAACCCACCTCTGCCATGCTGACCATGTAGTGCATTTGTCGCACGCAGCCATATTATGACTTCTTATCACATCACCGTGATTCATATACAAGCATTAAGCTACAAACATACTTTAATATCCAATTCACTCTACCTCAGAAATAATATATTTTCATATATGTTACCGAAGTGGAATGTTTTAGTTGATAATAAGTTCGTCATCCTGTGGGTTCGAACCAACGAAGGACAAGAACTCAGGACTACAGTGACGCCTTTACCCAAGCAGCCAACAAGTGAGGTATAAGTTGATACCGGCTCCCACATACAAATCCCCGTCGAACTCAGGTATTTGTATTTAGAGTCAATATCAACCCACCTCTGCCATGCTGACCATGTAGTGCGTTTGCGCACGCAGCCATATTATGACTTTTATCACATCACCGTGATTCATATACAAGTATTAAGCTACAAACTTCCTTTAATATCCAATTCACTCTACCTCAGAAATAATATATTTTCATATATGTCAGCATGGCAGAGGTGGGTTGATATCGACTCTAAATACAAGTACCTGAGTTCAGCAGGGATTTGTATGTGGGAGCCAGTATCAACCTATACCTCCCTTGTTGGCTGCATGGGTAAAGGCGTCACTGTAGTTCTGAGTTCTTGTCCTTCGTTGGTTCGAGCCCATGGGATGACGAACTTATTATCAACTAAAAAGTTCCTTTTCGGTAACATATATGAAAATATATTATTTCCGAGGTAGAGTGAATTAGATATTAAAGGACATATGAGTGGCTAGGATGTGTCTTTCAGCTTGCGAGGCTACAGGGCAGTTCAGACTTATTACATCTTACTCAATTTGGTAGTAGAACCCTTGAGAGAGGTACCCAAGTCTCCTCTGGATTTCAGGTGACTGGCCTATACTCTACTAAAATGAAGCATTGTGCCAAGAGTGCAATAGGAGCTCAATGGCTCTAATATAGAAGATAACAGTTTATCACTACAAATTTACAGGTTACTTGTCTAGGATGTTAGTTATGGATTTACCTAATCAGAGATCACTCATGCTACCTCTGGTGGGTGCCAGGATCATTTTGTGATGGTAGAAACTATGCAACATGGGACATACATGCCAAGGAGAGCTCGTGGCTCTATTAGGCTAATTGAACCTATTTGGCCCCTTTCTATCCTTCTTTGGATTCCTCCAAGGTTGACTCGTGAAGGTCCTGGGATGTGATAAGGGCACCAACTCTGAGGAAGACCCAGGAGTCCTGTTGGGAGCAAAGTCAGGAGTAACCCTAGAGACTACGGGAAGTCTCCCTACTCGAACTGCAGCGACAACTGAAGCAAGGGCAGTAACTGCTACTGTGTCCATGCAGGACAGTTCCCGGTTGAACACAGAAGGTGTAACAGGTTCATCCTCTGAACGCTGAGGTGACAAGGAAGAAGGATTATTGGGTGCGACAGGCTTGCAGTTGGCAATGACCAACTCAAGTAAATTTGGGTGATCCCTCGAAGGTAGATTGGTGACATGATCTGGCACTGGGATCAATTCTGCTAAGTGCTCAACCAGGAGTACCTGACAAGGAGCCTTGGGATGCAAAGCCCCTGGGTGACATTGAGTTGGGCTGAGACAGAGAATACTGTCCCAAGAGGAGGTTAGAGCCTCCAGGAATGTCTCTGGTTGTGGTGACGGATGTGATGTGTTTGCTGGGGGATCCCGACCAATTGGTGGAGTGCCCTTTTATTTTCCACATCTTACATCTTTAATAGGAAAATTCCTTTCGTGAGCAGGGAGAAATTTTCTTGTCAACTTCCTTTTACTTTGAGGGAAGAGGTTTCTGGTGGCCTTCCTTTTGTGAAGAGGGAAGACTCAACCTTTGTGAATTGGAACGATCAGCAGGAGGTTTCGCATCGGCTCTCTCTTAGATTTGTACTGCCACTTGTACTGGCACTGTGATTGCCCCTTCCATGTTCAAGGTGGGCAGACAGGAGGTGATTTGGTTGACGGTGGTATGCCTTCCAGAGTGGCGGTGCTCTTGTTGGTTGGTGCTACAGTTGGGTGCTTCAAGAGGAAGGCTGTCAGGCAGCTCAAGGGAATTGAAGGGGGAGATCCCCAGAGATCTCTGCCCAATAAGAAATCATACCCTGGCTTAATAGAGTCTAACACCCCCAGACGATGTCTGTAGTACTCTAAGGTGTTGTGACCTTGAGCTCAACTGTAGGAATGTATTTGGTTAAGTCCTCTACCCAGTTTAAGGTCCAACGTCTTTATTTTGTCAATACGTGTAGTGGCACCCGCTGGCACTCCTGACTTGGAGATCAGATTGATGTCTGCTCCGGTATCTATCAAATTGGGCAGTTCTTCTGGTGAGATAGACCGTTAATGGGAGCCACTGAGACTACTTGAGAGTGGAGCCACTCCTCGGAAGGTGTGGTGGGCCATGGGTTGGCTACCATGGCACTGGATATGAAGCGGACATGTTTTGGTGTCATGGAGTTGTGAGGTTTGTTGGGAGTTGGATGGAGAGAAGCCCTTAAACTTCTTGAAAGGCTTGGAAAGGAGATTCTTGGTAGCTTCCCCCTTAGAGTGATACTCAAACTTGGAGTGTCCAGTTGCATACTGGAGGATTTGAAGGGAGTCCATTCTTCAAGCAAACTGGCACTGTGAAATGACTGGGTGGCACTATGCATCTGTGAGATGTGCTGGAAGACGGGTGGAAGGGTCGGCCATACAACTACCTTCCATGAATGTCTAGGGTTGCTTGTCATTCATGTACACAGTGAGGGATCCAGGGGCATGAAGAAAGAAATCCCTCAGCATTATCCGGTTGAACAGATCTTTGCGTTCCATGCTCGCCAAGGGAGCGAGCCAATGCTGGACCGCCCAGGTCTTATATAGGCCCATTGGGCCCAGGTCTGACCAATTTCCTTCAGGAGAGACCTCCACCGCTGTCTCCATTTCTCCCGCGTAATCTCATAGGCTTTGGTTATGGTCCAACAAACTTCATTCATGTTACCTCTGGCACCATTATTCAGCGTGCGGAGGGCAGCCTTGGCTTTACCAATCATATGTTTGGCAAAAAGCAAGGCCCTTTCTGTATCTGTGGTATTGCAGTTAGAGAAAAGCACTTCTTCCTCTTCCACCCATGCCTCTAGCTCGTCATCATTCCATTTTGGCATGAGCAAGTTAATGCTAGATTTATTAGAATGAGGCATAGAAGGTGTGGGGTTAGCAGCTTGTTGTTGATCCAGAGCTATGGCACTGTCTTGTCGGGCTGTCAGCAGCTTGAGCTCCTTTTCCTTCGGAGCCATTTCTTGTTGCCATTGGTCTTCTCTCTCCTTCTGCTGTTCTTCTCTTTCCCCCCTTTCTCTTTCCTCCTTTGCTAGTTGTATTTCCATTGTTCTTCTCTGTCCTTCCTTTGCCCTTCTCTTTCCTTCCTTTCACTTTCTGCCTTCACCAGTTCATACTGCCATTTATCTTCTCTTTCTTTCTTTTCTCTTTGCAGCATGACATAAAGCTGCATCTGTACCCACTGGGTTAGCTGCTCTGCCTGTAGCCCCACATCTTTCCCCATATCCACCAAGGTCCTGTAAGTTTCCAGCGACATGTTGTTGAAGGGGTAAGGTGTGTTAAAATAAGCTAGGAATCTAGCCATGCAAGTGATGTCATGGGATGGCACTCGGCTTTTGGTGGAGTGGATGGGAAATCACACTTTGGAAGTGTTCCTTGCATTGATACTAAGGCTGGAATGCACCTGTTATAAGGTGTCACTGTGCCTGAGTGTGCCATTAAATGGTCACACGAAATGGAGCACTCCTTAGTGAGAGAAAGCGTTTTAGGATTCATGGACACATAGTGGCTCGTGGTATTGTTGGGGGACACGCTAATTGTTGGCACTCACTATTTGATAGCACAGGTGCAATTGTGTAAAAAACAGGACTCTTTTGGGCGGCACTGGTGTGCCTGCAGGTACAAAAGAATGGCGCTAATTAACTTTCCAGTAAATTGTTTGAAAGGAAATGGCACTGTGCAAGAAACAGAGCGCACGTAATGAGTAATAGAAAAAGGTCAGGCACTTCATGTGGGTTACTCGGTTGACAATGCACCCAATCGGTGGCACTTCAAAGGGGAACTCCCTTAGTTGGCACATGTGATCAGCTAGTTCCTAAGAAGCAAAAGGTTGCAGACTCCCTCTCGCTATGAGGGAGGAAGTCAAAGGTTGTGGACTCCCTTCCACTATAAGGGAGGAAGTCAAATATTGTGGATTCCCTTTCACTATGAGGGAGGAAGTCAAATATTGTGGACTCTCTTTCGCTATGGGGGAGGAAGTCATGGTGGGACTTAAGATCGCTGTCCGCAGGCCTTGGCCCAAGCGGTATTCGCCAACACACACTCGGAGATTTGCACTCGGTGTGGGTAGTTGCTTGCAGTTTAAACACAAGTCCTAAGACTTACCCACTGTGCAGTACAGTTTGCTCAACTGCGGTTTACTGGTTTTGGTTGCCTTTCTTTTCTTTTAAGAAATGGCTCGAGCACCTGCTCAGTAACCTGAAAGCGCTTAAGGAATAGCTTGTGAGAATTTACACAAGCGACGTGGAGACGTGTGTGTAAAATTGTGAATGCATTATGTGTAAAATAAATAAAAGATAACAAAAGACAATATATGCTGATGACTGTAGGGGATATCACAGATTTTGTTTAACACATAACCTTGGGGTTCTGATTTTGATTTTTAACACTTGACTGTTGGAAATCAATAGTTTGTATTTATCAAGTGATATATCTACAACAATTAACAAAACATTCCTCCTATAAATTTGGGTATTAGGATAGCGTACATTTAAAGAATAACCGAATTCTTCTTCTCTCTCTCTCTCTCTCTCTCTCTCTCTCTCTCTTCCAAATGAGTAGCATAATAATACTGACTAGGATTTTGCGCTTTAATAATGGAATTGGCTATGCCCTCGAAATGGACAACTATAACAATAATAATAAAGGTGTGTACTTGTCACCAGCTTGAAAGTAATTTGTAAAAATTTAAAGTACTTGGAGAATGATTCCCTAACAATAATATCAAGCTTATGCAAATAACAAAATGCTTAAGTGTATAACGACAGTGCAGTGAGGCATTTCACTGGTCAATGATTTAAAATGGCTGTCTTGTTATGACAGTGACAGCTGAGTCAAGATGGCTGCCTTTTGTTTTGACGGGATCACGTGTGATTTGTTGAGAATGAAACCTGGCGGTTAATTAGTAACATTACAAAATTTACTCCCGAGTACACTAAGACAAAATGAAATCTTTCTTATTTATGAGACAATTTTTAATTACTGATCTCTTGTATGCGAATATAATGCAAATACTTCTATAGGTAAGAGATATGTAAATGATACAGTGATTACTCTAGGAACTATGACTTTGGAACTAAGCGAACTTTCCATGTGAGCGAAATTATCTTATGAGAGGCAGCTCGCTGGACTTAGAGGCAGCTGCGTAGGTTGCCAGTGCTGGTATTTCTAAGCTTCGTGGATAAATAAAATTCCACGTGACCTATTTGAGAGTAAGTTGCAACCCTTTCTCCTGATTCATGCAATAAGCTGACTCCTAACTGACCTAATCATGCAATATTGCCACATACAAGACAAATCCCCTGCTAAATAATTAACTCACACCATGCTAATCAAGTTTCTTGAACAAGACATCGTTTGTCCGATGCTGGGCAAGTTTGCAGTCTATAGTTTGAGCTCGCCAACTTAAGAATTTTATGGCGCTGCCTGCATTTTTCACTTTCACCTTCCACTTTGAATTCATTTCCTATTACAAAAGTCTTTTCAGCATGCATTTAGTCACTAATTTGCTACCTATTGCACTTTAATCAAACAAACACTGAGATTTTAAAACACTACCTCGTTCCTTACCAATCTTGCCTTGGAGATTTTGTTAAAAAAATCAAATGATTTGTTTTTCAGGTTCAAATAATTCCTAATAGTCATAGCTTGTAGCAATTGCTAGTTGCTAGTCGACTGCAAGGTCCTGGTGAGGCCATCACTTTTACATTCTGACCTCGGTGTGTTACTTTAATTAGGTAATTACTAAGATAAGCCTTGGACAACACATCACCGTGGTCAGTTGTAAATACCAAATAATACATGAAATATACAAAAATTACATATAGGATTATTGATAGGTCGCCAATTGAAATTTCTGATCAATACAAGGTTCTACTTTATTGTACACAATGTAGGCATTTCAATTAACAGAATACTGATCCAACTCTCAATTAAAAAAATATTGCTACAATTGAATAGTGCAACAGAGAGCCAGAGGCTTAGGACTTCCAGTACATTGAGATATCTTAAAATGTTACAAATACCTGCCACAGTGGGGCAGACTTCTCTAGGCAAGACGGATGGCAGGAAGATGAGGGTGAACAATATAACAAGTGTCTGGAAATAGAATAATTCCAGATAAAGCTTCGTGGAAATGTGGTTCTCTCAGAGGCAATTATAATCACATGGGAAGAGTGATTTAAGGGTAACTGGAAGCTAGGGATGATTAATTCACAAATTCAATTCACACCAGGAAGTACTTTAACATTAGGAAACGGGATTTCAAGGATACTTTCCTGGGAAGAGAAAATGAGGAGAGGAAATAGGAGATTCAGGATAAGGATCAGAGAACTGATAACTTGTATGCCCAAACAGACGTACTGTGGATTGCCTTTGCAAGCGCACTTTGCAATAGAGGCTGGATGACCTAAAATGTCTTCTTTGGACCTCATGAACTGGCTTGTGGGTTGGCTGCTTGTAGCCTGATTAAGGTTCCAGTTCACAGAAAGAGTGCCATGGAGGACACGGGCCCAGTCGGCATGTGGCATGGCGAATGATTGACAGCGAGACTGTTCTCACTGAGATGGAGCAAAAGACTGGGAGGGCATGCAGGTCTTGACCTGCTTACATCACTGTGGTTTCCGCCTGTGGGCAGATGCTGTTTCTTCAAAATAGATGCATCATCTGGTATCTGTATATAACATTCGAGAAGCCGGTATAAAAGCTCACACAATAGGAGTCTAATTGAAAAAAGGATTAAAATCTGGTATGTTCCTTTCCACAGTGACTAATCTAACTTTCTACCTGAACCCTTTTTGACTGACACATCTCAAAAGTGCCCTCTTGCTTCTCTATAGTTAGGGTGTGGCTGGCTAACCACCCCCCCCCCAAAGCATAGGATTCTAGCCCGTATCATAATTACGCAAAAGACATGAACGGCGAATATCTGTAATCATAATATATATATATATATATATATATATATATATATATATATATATATATATATATATATATATATATATATATTATTGTTAAAGATTTGTTCCTCCCTCGTCTGACAGCTAGTAATTAATTTATTCAGGGAATAATTTCACCTTTCATTTGACTGTAGGGCCAAGAAAACATGGCGGGCGAGGTAGACCAAGCGTATTTTGAACTAAGAAAGGACAGTTAACGCTTGTTTTAACTCATGTAGGAACAGCCCCCACCTCAGTTGACCTGGGGTAAACAATAGGAAAGCCCCCTCAACCCCCATCACACGATAGGAGCGGCCTATCCACTAGGGGAATGGGAGGCGCATCCAGGCAGTGAGATAAATAGGAACTTAACCTCTAAGTACTTAATCTTAAGATCTACTTTTTCTCCACGCCTTTGCTGGCTGTATGACTCTTTGCAGATCGACATAGGCCAAGATTTTGAAGCAAACAACCATGGAGGACGCACTCTGGATATCTGGGTGAGCCACTCCGCGTCTACATACCGCCTGAGAAACGCGAGCGGTCCTTCCTTCCATACGCTGGTGAAAACTAACTTCAGTAACCGGCCTAGTCTCTCATGTTTAGTGCACACATCTGCAGGCCCAGGTATGTTGACCGCAATTAGTCAGTAAGCCAGCCCTTTCCCTCCCCCTGAAATTCCTTGATTTTTCCATTCCTTCAAACCTCAATTTTCTTCTTCCTAAAGAGCAGTCCCTTTGTTAAGTCACCCTACTTCAAGCAGCCCGTGAATCACCACATGACTTGCTTTGAAATCAACCTAATATGATTCAGTGATAAGTATTCAAATGTTCCCTCTAAAGTGTAAATTAAGGGCAAATTAATTTAAGTAACTCAGGTGATCAATTCCTCCCTAGTGAGTAGATTCTTTGTGTTTATTTAGTAACAAGGGAGGTCTCCTTTTTCCCCACCATGTTTGTACTAACTCCGGAATTCTCTTCCAGGAGGCACCAAACCCTGCCCAGTTGCAAATCTTTGCCAGGACCCATTAATGACTGCCATCCAAAGTTCGCAACTATTCCTGGTCGCAGCCTGATTGCAAGGATCTGTTGCCCACACAGAAATCATCTTAATTAACTAATTACCATTATCCTGGAATTCACCCCCTCAAATGTATTACTGTCTGTGAATTGATGCATTTTAGCATGACAGAGTCATTTGTTTTAATGGGGATTGTTGTATCTGTGGCCCCTCATATTTACCTTGCATGCCTGTAAATTACTGCATCACTGATCTATCATATGTGATTTGTGTCTGTAAATTGTTACATTTTTGGTCTCACATATTTGCCCTATTCTCTGTGAATAAACCCCTTTTGACTGTAAAAGAATTCTAATTCCAACAGCGACCTTCATTATTTACGTAAATCAAGGAAGAATCTAAGGTGAGTTTCCAGTAGTTTTCCTTTTTGTTCATAATCTTGGCCCCCCTTGGTACGAAGGCAGTCTATAGTAATAAATTATTCCAATTTCCATCCACACCGAGGACCCAGTTTATGACAATATATATATATATATATATATATATATATATATATATATATATATATATATATATATATATATATATATATATATATATATATATATATATATATATATATATATATCCCTAACAGAACTCATGAACTGTCCTGTACATGCCAGTATGCGAATGAATACGCAGTCCGGCAACAATCCATTAACATACACAAACGCCTAACAACGGATAATACTTATAAATCCTTCCGCAACTTGATAGTACTAAAACTGTGTTGCAAATATATTGCTAAAGTTGAAAAGCAGGGCATGTCAAGGCTGTAACCATTTCAACACTGCTAGAGGTACTTTTGATGAGAGGGTTAGGGGCGAGTAACGAAACGTCAAGAGAGAGAGAGAGAGAGAGAGAGAGAGAGAGAGAGAGAGAGAGAGAGTCCGTTTAGCACGTAAGCCACATTGCTTTATTGTACATTTATTTTTTAGTTCATTTTTAATTTGGATTTTCCCTGATTGTCAACTTTTTCCGAAATTTGTACTTATATTCAAACTGTTAGGCTCAATATAATTTTGTCTATTATCTATCCACAACCGTGGACTCTATCCAACCTGTCCTCTTAGAATCAGTTCTTAACAGGATTTGTTGAAATGCTTTACGTGGCCTTTATCCTGAGTTTTGTATTTGTGTTCGTTACCCATCAGCTTTAAACCCAATTTGGAAAATGTAAACTATATCTAACCCTCATTCCATCTTGAGATTCTGTTCCTTATTTAGCCTCTTCCTTTATACCTTTATACAGAAGACAATTCATTTAAAAAAAAACGAGTCTTGAATCGTAAAAGAATGAATATTCACTAAAGATAATATAATATTTAATAAGAAGTAAATAGGAGCTGTACCGACGATCTATTCGCCTAAAAATGAATTTCAGACTTTTTTAAGAAGATTTACTTATCAAATGGACCTCGAAATGGAAGACAATTGTGCTGAACAAACATACACATCCTTTGTCTCATAGTTGTATGTCATCTTTTTACATTGCCTCAGTAAATGTTTTGTGTTCGTACAATGTGAACAAACAACTCCTATAAAATATTTTATAAATTTGAAAGAAAAATATGATTATAAAATTTGGTTTCGATGTTAGAATGCACAGGTAAATATGATATACCAATATCCTTCTCCACCTCTTATTATTCATTGTTTAAAATATGTGGTATAAAGATGTATACATTTGGGAGAGTGCTTACATAATTTGAAAGCAGAATATTAAATCGCTATTTTTTTAGCAATTATTTATAGCAAAATAATATAATCCAAGCATTGCGCAAGAGAATGTTGATCTAAAAGTAAGGCAAATAATAATACTGCTCATATTCTTTTTATTTTTAATGCATAACTCGCCATAATCAAACGTAGAATAGTTTTAAAACAAAGTGGCTAATGTCCTTACTTTAAACACCAATGACAATAAAATAATTCTAACTAAAAGAAATTTTCACCTTATCAGGCTGTTCGTGAAATTTCAGTGGTTTGGGTCCCTGGAGAACCACCTGCTATACAGATTCAACATGGAGAGGTCATTCACTTCCTCGTGAAGATGTATGATCGCGTGATAATGGTCTGGCGATTCACTGAGTGTATAGTTCCATTTTTCAGGACTGAAAAGCTGCAAGGCGTCAGTAAAAACGGATGGATAAATATAACGGTCACTGAATGTTCCAGAAAGTGAATATGCTCTGAATGCTGACTCAGGAACATGTGCTTCATCAAAATGGGCACAACTGTCAACGGTTTCATTGAGGCAAAGTACTACCCCGCAGACCTGCACGTACTGGAGATAGAGACCTTCGAGTTTTTTTACTATACCGCTGTAGGCGATGAGCATGTAAACAATATCTTCAGGTTCTTCAGCAGGGTATTCGTAAGTCACATTGCAGCACAGGTTGTCCTCATGGCAAAGCTCCTGGAAAGCAAAGTCACCTGGGGAGGTTCTCTCTAAGATGACATTATTGTAATGGCTGAGGTCCTCACGGAAATATTCAATTTCCATGTTCTGGTTTGTATTTTGTTTATGTATCTTTTTACCATTCATCATCAACTCCATTGCATTTGTTTGTCTCTTTTCCATCTGTGTTGGGCCCAACAGAGGCAAATCGTCAAAAGCTTTATAATTGAAAACTTCAGAGGCACCTGGTTGATGCCTTTTTGCAGATGGCGCAGCCGACTTCGTTTTCACTTTTCCCACTATAAGCGTGTTGCCTGACGAAGTATCGTAGATATAATAGTCAGGTTCAGAATACACACCTCTGAAGATTCCTACCCCTAAAAGCCCACCTGGAGGGTCATATATGTTGGACGCAACGAAATTTACATTGTTTCCTTGACTGAAACCCTTCCAGATCTGGGGAGCTGAAAGGAAGAAAGGTGATATAATTTTGTGCACAGGTGACAAAAGGCAATTAAGAGCAATTATTCGAAAAACAATGATTGTTTTTATTGCAAACGACTTATGCACAAAATGATGGGGATATGTTAACAGGCTAATAATTTCCAAGTAACCTATAGGTGCATTACTTGAACAATATATACAGAGTATATATATATATATATATATATATATATATATATATATATATATATATATATATATATATTTATTAATATACATATACATATGTGTGTATATATATTATATATATAATATATATATATATATATATATATATATATATATATATATATATATATATATATATATGTGTGTGTGTGTGTGTGTGTGTGTGTGTGTGTGTGTATATTGATACATACCTGTAAGAGATGGGAGTTCATCAAACCAAGCTGTACTCAGAAGGACATCTCGTATTCCTAGGTTGTAGATGTTGCTAACAGCTGGAGTTTCGTAGAGTATATCAAAACAAATCTGAAGGGATAACCATGTCTGATTCTGAACTTGCGTGAGAAATGCGCACGCCTACGTCTATGGAGTTTAATATATTATAGAAGACTTCCTGAATATTTCTTATGGATAATTCTATTCTCTAATTAAATTATATACATATATACAGATATATATATATATATATATATATATATATATATATATATATATATATATATATATATATATAATTATATATATATTTATATATATATATATATACATATATATATATATATATATATATATATATATATATATATATATATATATATATATATATATATGTGTGTGTGTGTGTGTGTGTGTGTGTGTGTGTAAAATATGCAAGAAAGAGAGTGTATTTGTCACCCATACTTAATATTTCAGAAAGTATTTCATATTATTTACTAGGTAAAAATCGAGATGAATTCTTCCCAGTTCTCACCAACAACGTAAATGTTACACCAAACGAGGTCTCGAAGGTAGCAGCTGAATCGGGATCTGTTCCTGGGGTGAACACGGCTTCCCCATATAGGTGTTTCTTTCGGTACCTGAGACGTACATGAACACTGTATTCTACATCTTGACGATCTTCAAGGTAATTCTCTCTCTCTCCTCTCTTTCTCTCTCTCTCTCTCTCTCTCTCTCTCTCTCTCTCTCTCTCTCTCTCTCTCTCTCTCTAATCAAGTTATGGTCTCAGCATCAAATTAATAATCAAATTTCGAGTAACCAGTAAGCAGTACAATGCAATGAAATATGATTTTAAAAAGTATAAAAAATGATTCAACGAAATAAACAGAAGTCTTGATACTCGCTTTATTTGAAACATTAAAAGTGGAAACAGGACTATCTGTAAATAAGTAAGTTAACAAACTGTTAAAGTCAAAATGTAATACAATGAAAAATTAATGAAAGTATGGCCCACAAACGTTACAGCAATACATTTATATATAAAACATGAGCAACAGTTTATATCAGCACTGAAGTAAATTGCAAAACCCCTTAGATACACTCATTCATTCGTATTAATAGTTACACTATTCTTCTTAAAGCACCACTTTTGAATACAAAGGAAATAATATCTAAATGAATCATCAGCTAGGAAACCTTTCTTGCGATAGCGCAATCAACCACAATGACCAAAGATTAAGTCAGAAGACCTCTGTAGCATTCATCGCACGAAAGTAAATGGTGTCGATTGAGAAACAAATGGGGTCTTTTCCTTAACTGTCAGTTACATTGAACTACACTGGAACTTTTGAGTGACTTCTCATGAACGTGAATGAAATGAGTAATTTCCAGGTTTATGAATAGACAATATAAAGACATATGTAAACAAGAAAATAATCAGATCATAAATGAAAACTGATAATTCAAAACGAATCACAGTTGACTAAGAGATCGCGTCATTTGCACTTTTTCATTACCTGGCCACAACAGCTCCGGCATCGTCGAAAACTACCTGGGTATTGTGGAATATGCAGCCAGGGGGTGCACCGGATACATCGCTGGTCTCACTAAATGCGAGATCTTCACCAAAGGCAGTCTCAGAGCAGTTTGTCTGTTCGGCAAGGTCCACCACGAGGTACATGCCCTTTTCCATCGCTGCACAACTGAGTTCCTTTATGATCTTTAATGGGAATGATAAGATAGAATAGATATAGTGGCAAGAAATGAGCACTGACCCACTAAGACGCAGCGCTACTGATCTTTATCATACAAGTGTTCCTGCTCTTTGTATAATAATGGTCTTCCTTTTCATTACCTGTTTACTCCAACTATCCTGCACCTTCTAAGTCTTACGCTCCTACTCCTAACACTTATGAATCATGTAGTCTTATTACCTATCTATAGTCCTCCATTCTTTCTACATTACCAACACACATGGCCCCTAGAATAAAAAGGGGGTAAAGTCACACATGGCCAAAAAAAATTTTTTTTTCATAAAAGGGAGCATCACCATTGAATCTTTAAACCCATAGAGTTTTACTCCAAAATTCGCATCCAAAGTATGGTCAGTATGGCATTGTATCAAAGAACCCAAATCTGCAGACACACCCCTACAGCAACCATTCTTCCCTAGTATTGTGTAGAAAGGTGGTAATTTCACTTGTCACCAACGGGAATGGTTAATGTTTTTTTTCTATTTTTTTTTTATTTTTTTGTAATAACTAGTCATGAATAGCCATCCTAATGCATGACTAGTCATGCCTAGTCATCATAACTATGTTTGCTTTAGGAATGGGAACCAACTTGTCACCAATGGGAATGGTTAATGGTTTTTTCCTATTTTTTACCATTTTTTTGAATAACTAGTCATGAATAGCCACCCTGTTGCATGACTAGTCATGCCTAGTTATCATAACTATGTTTGCTTTATGAATGGGAACCAACTTGTCACCAATGGGAATGGTTATTGGTTTTTTTTTCTATTTTTTTACCATTTTTTTTAATAACTGGTCATGAATAGCCATCCTAATGCATGACTAGTCATGCCTAGTTATCATAACTATGTTTGCTTTATGAATGGGAACCAACTTGTCACCAATGGGAATGGTTAATGGTTTTTTTTTTATTTTTTTTCTATTTATCATTTTTTTGAATAACTAGTCATGAGTAGCCATCCTGTTGCATGACTAGTCATGCCTAGTTATCATAACTATGTGTGCTTTATGAATGGGAATAAAAATTTGGCTGCTATTCACCATCTGAGGACAGAAAAGCAGTTTTAAGTTGTGCAAATTGCAAGAAAGTAATCTAGCAGACTCTACCACTAGTCACAACTAGCACTTTCTAGTCAGTAGTTCTAGAGCCTAATTTTTTCCTTATATAAGCGATATTCTCCATAAAATTTCCTATCTATAGGTTTTTTAAAATTTAAAATAGATAAAAAAATAACCGAGCTACAATATTTTGAAATTTGCACAACTTTAACTTGTTTTTCCCGCATTTTTTTTTTTTTTTTGTATTGTGGCTTTACCCCCTTTCTACTCTAGGGGAATATATATATATATATATATATATATATATATATATATATATATATATATATATATATATATATATATATATATATATATATATATATATATATATATATATATAATAGACCTCGACAGTTCCTTCTGAGGTGAGGATGATGCCTGCTGAAATAAAAAGTATATGGTATGTCTACAATTGTATTTGTATACGTGTGAGTACATATGCATACGCATAACAATGTATACAGTGACCTTGACTCGTTTTAAGAACTGAGAAATACGAGCTATCCAGGCTAACGAAATTCTGTCCATTTAGTATTGCAACACTCTAACCAACATTTACTATAGACGCAGGATTAGGTCTCGAAATCAATCGGCGGCTTCTGAAAATATCTATACATCGAAATGATTCTGAAATCTGTTCGTTATTTGATTGTGAATTTTCATTCATATGAAGCTAAGCATGGCCAATAGGATTATATAAATAAAATATTATTTAGTGATTCATTGTTGTAAATTTGTTATATGCCACTGCGTCAAGCCCAGGGAATTTTTCGCTCCTGCAAACAAGTAAAAGTTTCGATTTCCCAGAGTAAAGTTCAGTGTTTGATATACATTGTATCTGTATCATTTTCGATGTTATTACTAGAGAAAAAATCGTATTTTGCCGCACTGAATGCTTCAGAAAAGACTAACAAATTTTTGCCTGTTAATTTTTAATTATCATTCCTTAGCTTACAATTTCTATTAATGCTTTTAACTACTGCTTAGATAATGCTGTCTAAATATTGTTTGTCTTCCAGATAAAATTGTAATACATGAACCTCCATTTTATGCTATGTCAGTTCATATGACAAGTTAGCATTCTTTTAATTTAATCTCCACTCCTTTAAGATCAGGACTCTAACTTTCCCATCAAGTTCAATTAATCAAGTGCCTTTACATGATTTTCTCCTCTATGAGTCTTCGGCTGGGTGAAGGCTCGACTACGTCTTCACGCCGCCTTGTGCATGATAAAAATGGAGTAATGGTAATGAGAACAATCAATGAAGTAGAAATGAAGTAAGAAGAGAATAGGGGGCAGGACGAAGGAAGAACTAACCTGAAACGTAACTGCCTGTTACAAAACCTGAAAACACAGCTGCTGTAATTGACAGTATGTTCCATACTTTTATTCTTGAAGTACAGCGGAAAATTTCCAAAATTCTTCCGTAAATATTTCAAAGCATGACGAATGGGGCTATCTTAAGTACTCCTACTTGACGAACAGTGAATCAAATATCATGACGGGACAAAAAAAAAAAAATGATCGTATTGAAAGCTCAATAAGTAACCAGACATTTTTCAAGTACTGAAAAATCCATAAAAATCAATTAATTAAACACTACAGTATACAGAAATTCACACCTCTGTGTGCACAAGTAATCACTAGAAGAAATTAAGTTTCATAAGGGACTCCTGCATCTGATCGACAGGTTTGTGTCAAGTCCCTCTCATAAGATCATTGCATACAAACACAGATGGATCTGAATACTTTAATTCTATTTCTCTATTAAAAAGGAATGAAATGCCTCTATATTCCCAGAGTAGGTACGAACTCACATCGGCTGGGAAAAATTTATCTTTTTTGCAAAGTCAGTTTAAGATTCTTCGAGAACCATTGAAACATTATCGCCAATTACCGGTTACAATATCAACGTTCGAATATCGCGTGAGGAAAAATAAGCGATTTGCATTTGCAATGAAATTCTTTAAAACTCTTTCCAAACAACTGAAACCCCTTACTTTGCTCGAATTCTTGACGTCGCCGTATTCACAGGGTACTTCTTTGTCCACTGGGTCCGGAACGACCTGTGTTTGAGTCATAAAAACGTCCCAGGTCAAACCGAAAGTCATGCTGGTTAAGCCACACTCTGGGAACACGATGATTTGGGCGCCCTGGGTCAAATATAAAAAAAAAGATAAATATGGAGACGAATTTTAGACATCTCAATTCAGGCTACCCTCCAAAAGTTCCCCTAATTCCGTTTTCCTTTATATGAAATCTTTGAAGATAAATTTACCAAAATAGCCATAGTTAGAAATATCTTTCATCTTCCAGCATCGATACCAGTAAAAATATATCACCGGTAAAACCTGGAATTTATAACGTAATCAACTAAGCTGAGAGTTTTATTTGTATAACAAAATCAACGGAAGTTGGGAATTGCAATCAAAGACACGAAAATCCAGAGTAATTAATAAGTGGCAAAAGTTCTAATAAAAGTAGAGTAAAAGACTATCAATGGTACATCATGGACGTCTTGGTAATTAAGGAAGTTATTTCGAAAGAAATGACACGCAAACGTTAAATATTTACATAAATTGAAAGGACCTCAAAGATCTTGTGAAAATTTTTCAATTACAAATTTATATAACTAGGACAATATACAGGGTCATACACAAAAATAACAATACTATAAAAAGACATTGATTTTATAGAAGAATAGAAAGTTGTGAAGCCCTCTTAAACTTAATCTCTCCTTCATTTGGGAAGGAAAATACTATGGACCCAGAGAGCAAACGTTCATAAAATAGTTTGATATGCTTCTATAATAGTTATAACATCAAAAATATTCTGTCTTCCCTTTATGTAAAATTGTTAGAGACTGTCTTCTATTGATTTACATTTAGAAGGCGGGGGTTACCGTTAGCATATCACTAGCAAATCATACTGACAAAAAATTTAACGAATAAATAACTTGTGGGAACCGATCAGCTAAGATTTCCGTAACAACAATATCAACGATAACAAAAGACAGATTCATCTCACATAATATAGAAAGTAAAAGAGTACTTGCCATGTCTTTGGCCTCTCCAGCATACTGAATAAATACTCTCGCATTTTCCTCCAGTACAGCCAGACCTCCCACAGAGAGATCATCATACGGGGCATATTGTAATGTTGCTACTATGTATTCCACTTCCGTTTCTGCTGTCGTGTCTTTGTGGACAAACTCTTTCGCCGTTTCCCCCTTTCGATGCGCTTGTAGGGTTGACTGGAAGTCATATTTCTGTTCTCTGCCAGTCTTTCCATTATCTTGTCCTGCCACGACAAGACATGACAGATAAAGACATATGAATACGTATGAAGAGCTTAGTTTCATATTTAGTAGCGCACTGCTGCTTAACCTAACTGGCTTCGAGTATTAATAAGGTTCTTATCAGTGGTGAGCATGGCAGCAGGGTGGGGGGCACCGAGAACGCAAATTTCCATAAAAAAAGACAAAAATGAAATAAGCTGGGAGACGTCAGATGCGTGGACTCTCAAGTGCATATTTGAGATAAAAAGTTTGCAAAAAATTTTCTTCCTTTTGATTTTTGAACACTTAACATAAAAGTTATAATTTCTTTATCTTGATAATATAGATTTTCCACAAAACTCTTATGTTGCAAGGTGCGACTCACTGTTTGCTGGGTTGTTTAAATATATTGAATTTTCTATATCTTGTATAAGATCTCTCTTGAAACACTAGATCAGAAGGGGAGAAATATTTACACATGGTAAGACCAAGGAGTTTTCAGCTCCTTGTCGAAAGGCGTTTGGATCAATAGAATGCTCTCTCTCTCTCTCTCTCTCTCTCTCTCTCTCTCTCTCTCTCTCTCTCTCTCTCTCTCTATATATATATATATATATATATATATATATATATATATATATATATATATATATATATATATATATATATGTCTATATATTTCTATATATGCATATATATATATGTATGTATGTATATATAATATATATATGTATATATATTTAAATATATGCATATATATGTATGTATATATATATAATATATATATATATATATATATATATATATATATATATATATATAATATATGTGTGTGTGTATGTGTGTGTGAGAGAGAGAGAGAGAGTCTTTAAGTATGCAATGCATTGTCTTCATATCTGGAAAGCTGTCATCAAAATCGCAGGGCACTGTGAGCGTTCCTCAAGAAATGAAGGTGCCAAAGATATGAGTATCGTGTTCTTTTCATCACTTTATACCCACAGTTTTCACTATACCTATATAATTATCGAAGGTATTAATTATAAGCATGAATCTGAAAGGCGTCCATATACAGGCTCTTATTGAGTTCCAAAATGATCAAAAGTCCACTGATCCATTCTTTAACTCAGTTACTATTAATGTTCGCAAACATGACATCCAAAGTGCTCTTGCAATGAGCGAGACCTGTGTGATTCATTGCCACAATATAGATGATTCTATTCATGAAGGAATGTGCATCTATAATCATACTTGAAGTTTTTAGACGAATTTATGTTGTTGAGTTTGTTCCTTTAACTAAGTTAGCCGGTCGGAAAACTGAAAATTTTTATATACTTTAAATCTGATAAGAAAAATAAAATGAAGATCGAGGGAGCAAGAATAGTGCATATCCCAAAAAGAGGTGGATAAACCAGTTTCTAAAAGGAAAGTCACAGGAAAAATCAGAGCAGCAGGAGGACAGTGGAGGTCATTGGGAAATTGCCAGACATTATGCACTAAATATTAAATGTAGTGTCCTGAAATATATTATTTTTGTCTAATATGGCGTAACTAGTTAGACATCAGTCAGATCACATACTCAGAGGGTGAACTTAAATATATATAGAAACACTTGACTGATAATAAGTAAATAAACCAGTGGAAAATTAGCATGTGAATATAATTGATATCCTCTTGAAAATTTACAGTATTTGACACAAAGCTTCTTTAAGGTTAAAGTACTTATTTTTAAAATTCATTTATTTTATATCTATGAACATGAAGACTTCAAGAGCAAAGAGATAAAGAAAAGCTCTACTTAGGAGTTGGATGATGCGATGCTTATGAGGTTCTCAGGCTTTTAGCTTTCATAAATACCATACATCGAGAGCGATGGAGGAGGAGAACTTTTGCATTTGAAGTTAGATTTACTGCAACATTCACATTTAATTCTGTTTAATATAATACGTTAAAGGAAAGGAAAATGAGAAAAAGAGAGAGAGAGAGAGAGAGAGAGAGAGAGAGAGAGAGAGAGAGAGAGAGAGAGAGATGTCGAGTTTCAAAAGAGATTTACATGTGAACTTAATTTACCTACCACCTACCTATTTAAACTTTTCTTCCTTCCATCATGTAAAAGACACACACACACGAAAAGAGAAACATACATGAGAGAGAGAGAGAGAGAGAGAGAGAGAGAGAGAGAGAGAGAGAGAGAGAGAGAGAGAGAGAATGTCGAGTTTCAAAAGAGATTTACATGTAAACTTAATTTATCTTCCACTTATCTATTTAAACTTTTCGTCCTTCCATCATGTAAAAGACACACGAAAAGAGAGAGAGAGAGAGAGAGAGAGAGAGAGAGAGAGAGAGAGAGAGAGAGAGAGAGAGAGAGAGAGACATGTCGAGTTTCAAAAGAGTTTGACATGTGAACTTAATTTACCTTCCACCTATCTATTTAAACTTTTCGTCCTTCCATCGTGTAAAAGACACATGAAAAGAGAAACATACAAGAGAGAGAGAGAGAGAGAGAGAGAGAGAGAGAGAGAGAGAGAGAGAGAGAGAGAGAGAGAGAGAGAATGTTGAAATTATTATATCTTTTCGGGACGACATGAGAATTTCCCTGATGTGCATGCCCAATGTTTTAAATTTTGCAATATCAAGGCGCAATTACTCGCATGGTTACAGTTCTGAATTTCATCAACAGTATGAGAATTTTATTGAAGAAACAGATGCATGTCCTTGTTCTACTGAATTCTTAATGCAACCAGCAATTAGGTAATCAATACCTTTAATTTTCGTTAACAAATTAGTTTTTAGGGATAGGAGAACGTCCTATCATAAATATATTATATATATATATATATATATATATATATATATATATATATATATATATATATATATATATATATATATATATATATATACATATATATATCACATCATTTCATAGTAACTGATGGATTCAAGTTCGCAATACATACAGTAAATTTTTGTCACTAACAATTATAATTAATAAATTCGTGTTATGAGTTTATCCAGTAATTCAAGGTGTTAATCATTAACCATCATTTCCTTCCCACATCATGGAAATTGGCATATATATAAACACAGGAACATAAAGGCTGGGCTCTTCTCTGATTCACAATTTTTGAAGTAGACTCAACAGAGGCTTAAACCAGATGGCTCTGTCACTTTTTTTTTTTTTTTGTCGTACTGGGCTGCGTTCCCAACTGGGGAGTTTGACATGGTACTTTCCGCGTTTCCATTTAATATAGATTTCATATTGTTAGAGTAATAATAATAATAATAATAATAATAATAATAATAATAATAATAATAATAATAATAATAATAATAATAAGCAAAAAAAGTTTCAGTTTTCTGCAAAGCTCTGAAATTCTTATTCTTTGCCGTTAACAATTATGTTTATCCATTACTTACTTTAGATGAACCCTGGGTCTCTTGACCTAGACTGAAAGGTTAAGACAGGTCATCCTCGTCAATATAAAGAGCTTGATTAATTGCCGTTTACTTCAGTAGGCCTTGAATTTTTTTTTCTGTGAGCTTAAATTATTTTATTATTTGCTACTCTCAGCCTTTCTGTGAAGAATTAGCCATTTCCATTAGTGTTGAGATTTTCAAAACAATGTATTCAAATTATAGTCAAATTAGCCTGGGTTAATAATGGCATAATATATGCCTGTTCCATACTTCAAGAATAAAGAATTGGTTTTTAAACGCTAGGCAATACGGTATTGAGTGTACGTTTGTTTATACTTCTACATAAATGAAGGGGAAAAGGTCCTGCCTTTTTATACTTCAGTACGACGATCCAGAATTATTCTAGGATATTTGAGCTAATAATATCACAAGTAATATCATAGAGTCATGTGACCAGGATCCTGAAATAGCCTATGTTTGCTAACTACGACTGAATCTAATATCGGGGACGGAAAATCGATCTGTGTATTTTTTGTCTATCGCCGAAAATGGACGGTGGGCCAGATTTACTGGAAAGGAGGAGAGAAGGGAGGTGAGAGAGGACGAGCCTAGTGAGGGGTGGGTGGACAGGTTGGGGAGAGAGGGGAATGGAGGGCTGAAGGAAGCGTAAACAAGACGCGGGGGGTGGGGGGCGGTAAAGTGGTGGGAGGGGTCGAATGGTAGTACCAGAATGGTGTCACAGGGTGTTGGAGGCGAGATATCAATGACACTATTATACCAAAAATTATTATTGAGACTTTCTGTTATCATTCAAGAGTCGTCCAATTTTTCTCTCATCAATTTTCATTTCGCAGCTTTTACTAAATAATTTTTCTTGTCACCTAAAGTTTCTCAAGGATATTTAGTTTACTCGTACTCTCTCTCTCTCTCTCTCTCTCTCTCTCTCTCTCTCTTTCTAATAATCTGTTCTAAACGTTTCTTCTCCTTGTCACTTCAACTCGAAATGAACTTAGTCTTTATAACACGCTGCCCAGACTTCGAAATTGGCAGTACTTGGAATTTATCCCATAGACGATTCCGTTTGTTCAATGGGTGGCGGCAACTGTCAATGACGAATAACAAATAATAAATATTGGAAATATATATATATATATATATATATATATATATATATATATATATATATATATATATATATATATATATATATGAAAGAAATTTTTATCACACCGTGGTTTATATACGATCATGAAGCTACAAATGTCGCTTAATATCAAATTCACGCTACCTCGGAAGCATCTCGATAGGGAATTATCACCGAAGGGGAATTTATAAGTGATTAATGGATTGGTACTGCTCAGTGGTAGAACGTCGACTGGAGTTGCTGGATATGTTCTGTGTCGTGGGATCGCGACCCGGCAGTACCAATCCATTTATCACCTATAAATCCTCCTTCGGTGATAATTCCCCTCGGGATACTCCTGAGGTAGCGTGAATTTGATATTAAAATTTGTAGCGACATTTATATAATATATATATATATATGTATTTATATATATATAATATATATATATATATATATATATATATATATATATATATATATATATATATATATATATATATATATATATATATATATATATTCCGTTTGTTCAGTGAGTAGCAACTGTCAATGACGAATAATAAATAGTAGAAATATATAAATATATATATATATATATATATATATATATATATATATATATATATATATATATATATATATATATATATATAATTGTACATATACATGTATACACATATATGCACACGTACAATAGAAACATGAAGAATAACGCCCTAGTTACAACAGGCTTTAAACTAAAGATGCATTGGACCCTAACATTATCTTCAGTTTTAAACAGTCTCATCATTCTGGCAGATTTGTCGGCCCTACCTCAGAAAAGAAGTGAAAGCATGCCAAACACGCTACCATGTACAGGATTACCAGCAGCACGACTGGAATCCACAAACAGCTTTTAAAGGTCATCTGTATAGACTTCCGTTTCACCATAAAGCTGAGATAGTAAAAAGCACCTAACAGGAAGAAACCTGAACATTTTAGAAATGAAAGTATGCAGTTCCTCTGAAACCATCCTGTAACACAGTTCTGAGAAAGCTAGGTTTCTTTAATACATTATCTCAACTTGCACTGGGAACGCGTACTTCATAATTTCTTCATGATTACATTTCGCCAGGCAAAACATGTAACGCAGGTCTGAACATTATCTTGAAAAGGATTTTTCTAAAACTGCTCTCATTATACAAGGTTGTCGGTTTTTTCATCTAAAAGGGAATCTTACCAAATGTCCTCAAAATGAAATATATTTATTTTTGTTCCTGAGGTTATATGAAATCAGAATTAGTTCTCACACGAGGTAAAAGGTTATGCATTTGGATACACGTTTTAAGGACAAATGAGCCTGGAAAGGAAAAAATAAGGCAACGAGAGAAAAATTCTGAGATTCAGTCAGAAAGGTTTATTTGCGGTTATGACCACATAAAAAAAGCCATTAAGAAGTGTGGGTTTGCAGGGTCAGGACAGCAGAGGTATAAATGAGGAAAGATAAGAATGTCAAAGACTTCAGGAAGAAAAAAAGAAATTGTATTAGAGGGAAGGACACACACACAGAGAAAAATGAACTAATTGATTTTTGCATGAGAGAAGAAATTGAAACAATGTATGTGAAGAAATTGCAGCTCTGTATCAAAGGAGCGCTTGCCCTGAGAACTTGTTGAATATTGAAAATAAAAAAGACAGATGTTAATTATGTGCCAATGTAGAGACGCAATAAACTGAAAACTGTACGAATGAAAAGGTGCTAGGGGTTAATGAGATTACAAGGGAGATATTGCAATACGCTGGGGGATAACATAGCTGAGTAGCTGACAAGGCTGAGGAAAGTGAGTGACCAAAGTAAATTTTCATAGAAGTGGGTGAAGCGAAAAAAACACTTTTGCATTTTAATAAAGGGGATACAAGAGTTTGCAAGAATTAAGAGTATAACATAATTACTGTTGTGAACTGAAGGAATTTCACCGGCAAATTTCAATTTAATTAAGTAAAACAGATTACAAAAGGAATCATCCGTGAAGCACAGTTAGAGCTGAAATATGGTATATGTGTGGATCAAATGTTTATTATGAAAAATTTGAAGGGTCGTCTGAGGTGTCCCTCATGAAGAAAAAAAAATAGATAATTCTTTTCATAGGACACATTTTGGACGAAAATGTTTACTTCGCCTCTCCTGTGGTTTCGGAGCTGTGGGTTCTGAAAATCATTGGAATCTAAGCCTTGCCACGACAAAATGAATCACAGTGGATTCCCGTAAGACCGGTGGAATTTACTAAACTAAAGCCATGTCTGTCCGCATAAACGTTAAAGTAAATCCTACTAGCAGCCTCTCTCTCTCTCTCTCTCTCTCTCTCTCTCTCTCTCTCTCTCTCTCTCTCTCTCTCTCTCTCTCTATATATATATATATATATATATATATATATATATATATATATATATATATATATATATATGTATATATATATATATATATATATATATATATATATATATATATATTATATTATATTTATATTATATGTATACATTTATATATGTACATATATATATACATATGTATTTATATATATGTATATATATAAATATATATATTATGTCTGATCTAACATTCGTTTATATATATATATATATATATATATATATATATATATATATACTGTATATATATATATATATATATATATATACATATATATATGTATATATACATATATATATGCATATATTTACACACACACATATGTATATATACACACATATATTTACACACACACACATATATATATATATATATATATATATATATATATATATATATATATATATATATATATATATATATACATATTTGTAAGTGATTGGTGAATGGATGGGTGAGTTTAAGTTTGTGTACTTATTGGTGAACAAACCAATACTTGCTTAATTGATGAGAATTGCGTTTAGTACCTTCTTTTCAATCCTGTCTTCTCAGCTATGTTTAGCCTTTCCCATTCCCAATTGCGGCCGCCCCCACCCACCTTCTCTCTCTCTCTCTCTCTCTCTCTCTCTCTCTCTCTCTCTCTCTCTCTTTGTGTGTGAGGCAAACATTATTCAGATACCTAACAAATTTCATTAGCCTCCACAACCATCCAAGGAGGCTAAGAGACGGCTCAACATAGATTGAGCATTACGTCTGGGCCTCCTAAGTGTATTACGTGCGAAAGGTTCAAAAGCCTCGTGTCTGTCCTACGCGAGATCCTGATAAGAGGAAAGGGTCACAGGGTTTCGTTTTTTGCCTTATCTGTCTATCAGAGTTAATTGCTAAAAAAGCTGTCAAAGAACAACTGCTATCTGTGTGTTACTTCAGAGACGGGAAAACCTCCGCAGTAAAATTATTACTTGACTAACGAGATATTTTTTCGTTAAAGTAACTTACCTTCGTATCGTGGCTTCTTTGCTTTAAAAATAATCAGTGCAACAACAACAACAACGACAACAACAACAACAAATAATGATCATAATGAACACAAAATCAGGCGTGCAACAACAAATTTCTAACTCACATCAGGATCGAGCCCAGGATTCTCATATGAAACGCAAGCCACAAGACAAGTTGACCTTATAATAACTGTAATAATTTCCCCATGTGATAGCAAACTCAAGCCGTTATCTAGCCAAGCCTAAAAGTACAATGAAAAGCTAGTTAGAGGATAAAATGAGTTGCGTGTGACTAAGAAAATAACAGAAGACGAACAATTGTGGGAAGGAGGGAAAACGAACCCATCTAGAAAATGCGACTGGCCGTGAATTCATAGTCTGTATTTTTGGATGGAATACAGACTTAAGGCCGAAAGGCAAAGCTCTGGGACGTACGAAGTCCTTCAGCGCTGAAACGGGAATTGAGAATAAAAAGGTTTGAAAGGTGTAACAGGAGGAAAACCTTGCAGTTGCAACATGAAACAGTTGTTAGGAGAGGGTGGAAAGTATGATGGAAGAAAGAGAATATGAACGGAGGTACAGTAGAAGGAATGAAAGGGGTCGCAGCTAGGGGCCGGAGGGACGCTGCTAAGAACTTTAAGTAATGACTACTGTGCACTGCATAAGGCGCACCTGTATTTTTGGAGCTAACTGATGCCAATGACGCTCCTATCTTTCTTCTGGTTGGATGATACTGTATTATCGTAATGAATATTCAAGAATGTCATCCTAGGATTACTATTGTGTATAAGCTGGAAATGTGAATGCAAAAATATCTCAGTGACCAGCATGTAATGGACTTTCATATAGCCCATCAGCCGTTGTTAAGATAAACTATGGCATTAAGATTTTAGATAAACTGATGGATGGTACGTCAGTAGGACAGGCATAAAACAGAAAAATCTTCAAGTTTTATAGAAATAGATTTAATGCTTATGAAACTTTACAGTAAATGACTATTTATACTCAACCTGCCACAATGTAAAACTGCTAAAGAAACCTAAACGATAATTCTAAAGGAAACTTAATTTTCAGCTGTAAGAAATATAAACAAAAAAATTACAAATTAATTGTCATGTCATTTGACCAAGGACATTGTCAGCCGGAATTCCCATGAGGAGGCCATTCAATCAAATTCCAACCGTAACATTTCCTATTCCTATTTGATGTAGCAATACTTGATTAACCACGAGCAGTGGCTAACATTATCAATTAACTTGCTCCTACGGCCATTACTGGAGGAATTGGTATTCTGAAAAGACTTTGTACAAGGTTTGTAATGTGATTTTACCTGTTGCATATTTCTCATATACCACACTTCAAATATATGAGCATAAAATTTTTTTTATCGATTTATAGTCAGTTATGTAGATATATATATATATATATATATATATATATATATATATATATATATATATATTACTTCACATATTTAGAAAATTTGTCTCTCCTGCCCTTAGCTAGGAAATCAAATTTAATTGCGGTTGGAGGAGACCCCCACTATGTGGGGAACAAATGTAGACATCCTAACCCCATATCGTATGATTTTGGGGGACAAATGCAGGCTTCTTAACTCCAGCATCATATGATTTTGGGGGACAGAAAGCCGTTAGGGAAGAAAGACCAGTCAAGAGAGTAACTGGGCTGCTATGCTGACCCTCAGTAGCCTTAACTATAAGACCTATTTCCCTTTGACCTTTGTGCTGGTTGCTATTGCTCCTTCCAGATCGACCGATGTACTGGACCCAACCCTAGAAATCAAATGGGGACGCCTCATGGCCCCTCTCCACCACCCTGTGTCTGACCACCACAGCGCTAACCTGGTGCTGTCTCCCCATCTTTACACTGGCCATGTGTTGGGACTTCTGCGGCCAGAATTCATCTTTTGCAAGAGAGCTCCATGCACAGATGCAATAAAGTATGTCTTGAAGTTGCAAGTAATGCCAGTACTCTTTTCCTTTTCATGAATTTCTCTCCATTTTCAGTATTTCCATCGTTTCATTCTCCTAAAACAAAGCCCCTTTGTTTGCCTCAGCCTAGCACGCACATTTGCCCTCATGACTTGTTCTAAGCTTAAACTAAGTTTGTTTTGTGATAAATATTAGAGCATTCCCACCATAGCATTACCATGTGCTAATTAAATCTAATTGATAATTTTCTCCATCATGAATAAGTAATTTCATGTGAGAGAAAGTAAATATATCTGAATGCTAACCTGGAATTCTTTTCCAGAACCCTGTAATCTGGCTCTTTGTGTTTTCTGCCCCTGCCCTTGTGAACCAAATAGTCTTAGACATTTAACTGCCTTCTTGCTACATGCAAGAGTCTTCTGACTACCAACGGTCCAGGAGCACGTGATCGGCCCCCATCTGCGTTCACGTTGTGCTAAAATCTAGTATTTATCAGCCAGTCTCAACAGCAGTGGTTTTCATTTGCGTGCCAAACTCTGCCAGGGCTGTAGCCCTTCCCAGATTTGTTTATTTGCTATGCATAGTCTTACTTTTATTGCACATTGCACGTGCCTTGTTTGCTGCTCAGTCGGTCATTTCATATTAATTTTCTGATTGCTCAGCTTGTAAATAAATTAAATTTAAAGTTACTTGACTGGTTTGAAAGGCAACCTTCCATTTCCCTGTTGAATAGATGTAATATCAAGGTAAGTCAGCTTAGTAATTACATTTATTGCTTACGTTCTGAGTGCTAGGTGTTGGTCCCTAAGGCAAATTACATTCAAAATCCAATTTAACTCTTCCAACTGGGCCTCAGAACGTAAATAATAATATATATATATATATATATATATATATATATATATATATATATATATATATATATATATTATATATTATATATATACATGTGTGTGTATCGAGAGAACAGAGAAAACGTATTTTTTCGAAGTGGAAATATCCTATTTCCATTTGGGTCGGTAGAAAGGACCATAAACTCGCATAAATCTCCCCGCCTGTCAAAGTAAGTCGCGAACCGCAACTTCAAGAACAAACAAGTGCTAACGAGGCGTTAAGAGAAATCCCACTTAACCATACCTTCAAAATCCACGAGATTTCCGAGGGGAAGGCCTGTAAACATATGCTTAGTATAAGGCGTGAGAAAACACCCCTCACCCCCTTGCCTTCAAAGGAGTGTCCAAGGAAATAAGCCACTCCCACAGGTCAGGCCTAGATGTTTTGGCCAATCAAATGCCATCAATGCCAGAGACCTAGAGGCGTCCTACAAGGAGCAAATACCTAATAATCAACAGGAATTCCTTAAAAAACCTCCAAGAGTTGGAATGAAGCCAGTGGAGGGGGTGCCTCAAAAATACAGTAACAGCCCAGAATATGACGTCATGGTTGACACAAGGGAAAATGGGAGATATAAGGACAGACAGACAGGACAAGGAGAGAATCTAAGAGAGTCTAAGCAGACCCGATAAGAATGGAAGGAGAGTGAGAGAGAACTACTCCAAAGTGAGGGGAAGCAGAAAAGAAACCGAAAGACAGAAAGAGAACAAGTGTGTAGTGGCGATTGACTCTCAGAACATTAGTCCCCTTAATCAGATGCGTTAAGTCTCGCAATCCAACATTCAAAGTCTCGAACCAGTAGAAACTATAGGGTGGAAACTGTAAGAATAAAGTGCGAATAAAGAAGAAACGGGAACAATTAATCATTTTCCCCCTTAACCTTAAGTACTTTGGAATTTAGTTAACTGTTTTGAAGAATTATTCGTTGCTACTTACAATAAATCCCACACACCCTACCCCGGACATGTTACCTTAGATGTCATGCCCTTATAAATGGGAAAGAAACGGGTCACAATATATATAATATATATATATATATATATATATATATATATATATATATAAGTTTCAGTAATAATCTTCTCTTGCACATCTAAAGAAGCTGGAAGCAGCTCTGGAAGGGTATATAATTCTGTATCTTTATAATAATAGCTTAAATGTAGAGACCTACAGTGAAGGATCTTTGTTTCTTCTGAATTAATAATAATAATAATGATAATAATAATAATAATAATAATAATAATAATAATTTCATCCTCATACTTTAAATAGAAAGCCTACTTAGAAAAATCATTTCCACTTGCAGCATATCAGTAATTTACTATAATAAAGATTAAAAGATTATAAAGCTTGTGATAAAATCATCTCCTTTTAACTAAATGGACGAATAAAGCGCTCTTTGTCCACTTTGAGTCGAATCCTGCAAAAATATACCTGGTGACAAGGAAGCACGTACCTAGAATAAGAATCCCTTTGCCAGCCAGTTTCCAAGTCAAGCTGCCGCATTATCACGACAGGATCTATTTCAGGTTAAAGAGCCAAGAGACTCGGGGATATTGAGGGAAAGATTAGTAATACCAAAGGAGAGAGAGAGAGAGAGAGAGAGAGAGAGAGAGAGAGAGAGAGAGAGAGAGGTGGGAACGGCGGGGGAAGGAGAAATCTACAAGGAGAGATCAGGAAGGAAAAGGCGTGGGCTGAAATAACACCAAGATTGGAAAAGGGGAAGGGTAAGGGAGAGGAGAACTGGAGGAGGTGCTGGAGACCTAGGCAGATTAACGGGATGGGGCATGAATGTAAAGGGAAATGTAAAAATAAAAAAAAAAAGGGAATGGAAAGGGCTTGCAGGGAGGCAAGAAAACTGATCAAAGGGAAACATGTTGCGGGGGCGTGAGGGGGGTGGGGGCTGGAGGAGAAGGAGAGTTATTGAGGTAGAAGAGACCGAAAATAAAACGCAAAGACTGGGTAAACAATGCCATGGCGAGAGAGGGACGTCATCTCATGGCAGGAAACGAGCGCCCCCCACCCACGAAATCAACCAACCCCCTTTCAATCTGTCAACCGCCCCCTTCCTCATCTGTCTCCCACTCCCTCTACATCCTTTCCCCCTCTGACCAAACGTCACTCATATGCTCTATTTCCACTGGTGGAAAAATGGCGTATCAAAGGGACCCTCCATCCTGGATATGAAAGTCAGCATTCGAGAGTAAATAGGAGATATTTTTCTCTCCGGAATCTGTCATATAACTCGTGATATTACCATGATAGTTTTTGCATTCGCTGTTATAATCAGTTCAGAGAACCTCGCAGGCATGATAGCCTCTCTGAAATAGGTCAGGTATGGCTATGTGTGAAATTCATGCGCGTGTTTATTTCGTTTTTTAAATAAAATCACCTCCAAAATGTGTATTCATATTTCCCAAGACTGAAGTTAGGAATTTTTACAATTGTTTTTTTCGAGCCTCGATGACCTATGAAATCTACATGGGATTAATTATATCCCCTGCATAGCAGTTTATATACCCATATCATTTAAGTTTTTTATTTATTTGTTTTTTGTTTGTATTTCTTTAGAAAAAAGCAATATTTCGCTTCATCCTTTTTTTTATCACTATTCCGATCATTCTCTCTTACATCTTATGATATTTCCTTCACAATTTCCTCTCCTATACGTGTACTTAGAAAAGCACGCATACAAACACACGCACACAAACTCACAGACATAAGTATATATATATATATATATATATATATATATATATATATATATATATATACATACATATGTGTGCGTGTGCATGTGCAAAGTCTATGTGCGTGCGTGTGTTTGTGTGTGTATATGTGTGTGTGACAGTATGTCCTTCAGATGAGAACGACCGCATCCGTCAGTATTAGGCTTTTTATTCATTTATTTAATTTTTTGGCCATAGGACTGATAAAGGTAATGAATGCCCAACGCCTTCGGCACCTGAATGAACCCCCCACCCCTCCAGAAAAAAGGACGTTGGGTATACTTCATTCAAGTCACCTTCCCTGCAGGGAAAACAACATCTTTGTCTAACAAAAATCGTCTTATTATGTTCGGGACAATACCTTCACCAGGTAGCGCCAAGGGCAGAAATTTTAAGAGGACATCTTTCTTTCCTCGATGCCCAAACAGCCTCTGAAAAAAACTGCTCTTTTTATGAGTTTCTAAATGAAGGCAGGTTCAAGCCAATTCTCGCCTCTTTTTCTATGTTACATTTTTACTTCACTCCTTCCTTTCTTATATATATTTATATGACTACAACTAGTTCCTCAACAAACCTGCACACATACACTTGTGTGTGTGTATATATATATATATATATATATATATATATATATATATATATATATATATATATATATATATATATATATATATATATATATATATATATATATATATATATATATATATATATATATATATATATATATATATATATATATATATATATATATATATATATATATATATATATATATAAATATATAATATATATATATATATATATATATATATATATATATATATATATAATATATATATATATATATATATATATATATATATATATATATATATATATATATATATATATATATATATATATATATATATATATATATAGTTTAATCCTCTCATCCAGACTTCAGAATTATCTCAGACGTCAGCAGGTTTCCTTTCATGGGATAAATTAGTGTTATATCCAAACACTCTGTATTCAAATACTCAGCAGGTTTCAGAGGCTCATCTAAGGCTGTCAGTTCAAGCCGTCACACCATCTACCGTTAACGGTCGCCTGTAGATATACTGATGTCCAGGACTTTATGCATCTAACCGGAAAGAGAAACTTCAAGATTCTGTATACTCATTAGCGAATAACAAGTCCCATATGAATTATAAAGGAAAAAGCAGCAGAATAAGGTAAGTTGAGCAATAATAGAAGAGGATTGGAAATGATCAGGGATACAGTAGGCCTGTGTTTTTATCTCTGAAATAGTTCATTGTTCTCATGTTTAAATGTTCAATTATGAAATGAGACTTTTAACATTAGTATTAAGGCAAAGTACTGTCAATATCGTTGATTTTATTGCAAATGAACTGTATTATTTATATATATATATTAATATATATATATACTATATAATATATATATATATATATATATATTTTATATATATTATATAAATATATATATATATATATATATATATATATATATATATATATATATATATATATATATATATATATACATACATATGTGAATATATAATTTTTAATTAACTTTTCAATTAACTACAAACTTTCAAAGTACTCCTTCTCTGTTTTCTCTCCTTCGGTCAAATGAACATCGGGTGCATGTATCCTGTGTCTTGTACAAACAAGGATTCAAGGGCAACCTTCCTTCCATATCCCCACCCCATTACAGCCTTGAGGCCCTACTCATCTCCCTCCCCTGCCTCCCACGCCCCCCCCCCCCCACCTTTGAAAGGAACCTGAGAGAGAATAACATTTCTTTGTTGTTTTCCCCTGCTCTCTTTCTCTTTCTTTCCTCACATACTTATTATTTGTCTCATTTTTTGTTAGGTATACTCACCTGTATCCTGTTTTTTTTTTTTCAGGAGCTGCTGCTGATTATATTCTCTTAATTTCATCTGTTTTTTACAGCTGTTTTATTTTTTATTTTGTCTTGGCGTATTCGCTCTCTAAATTCAAAAGGCAATTTTTTTCTGTTTTTTGTTTTCATGTTTTTTTCCCATGGAAATTTCAGATTGGTTATATCTGCAATTTTACTTCCTATAATTCTTCTTCTTCTGTATGTGTCCTATTTTTCACGCGGTGATCTTGTTATTGCAACTTCCCTTTTATTTTTCTCGACACCTATTCAGCGGCTTTGATGACATCATTATCCAGAATTAAGGTTACCTCGTCTCTGAATTCCAAAGGGAACCCACCCTTTGTTTCACCACAGAGTCAAGAGTTAGCAAGAGCCTCCAGTCCCTTGCTGTTATGGCAAAGGACGACGATACCCAATTTCTAATTTCTGTATGCAACAGGAAAGCTTATGAGGGAAGGAGAATGTTTGAATGCCAAAGGTGATTGCAGCGGGGTTTATAAACGCTCAGTTGTATCTGCTTAAGTTTATCGAGCTCACAGACAATATACCACTTGGAGCACAACCAGTGGAATTAGGTGGTACCCATCAACTTATCAACAACTTCGTTTATCAGCGCAGGATGAGAGACAAGTACAAATAAAAAGACGTGGAGTTTCAACACTATAGTAAACCCCCGTGGCGACGACCTATATGCACAAGGTCTGTGGATTAATATATAGACCTTGTGTAGGATTACCAAAGAGTGTTGGCAGCGTCCGTTCGACTCCTTGCTGCATCCACTTTTTAGCTTCATGCTTTACCTCCTTTCCCTATTCCTTTCTCAGTCTTGCTGTCCTTCCTCTCCAGCTATTACTCCGTAGAACTGTGGGGTTTTCTCCCAGTTCCACCTTTAGACCCTAATGCTTCATCTCCTTTAAATTCTGGATCTCTTTATCTTGCTGTGCAACCACCCCAAACCCCTCTTTTCACGGTGTGAAGTGCTGAAAAGCCGAAAGTGCCCCAGCCTAAGTTTCATTAATCATTAACAAGCGAAAGAAATGTAAGACCAGTAACAACAGAGATGTAGCCTACTATATTAAAACAACAAAGAGGCCAGTTTCATTCAGCGACCTCAACGAAAAGGTTAACCTGACGACACATTGTAAACCCAAGCTGACCTCATTCCTAGTTACGGGAAATGAATCAGTATCACTCAAGGATAAAAAAAAAAAAGAGAGAATTGACCATTGTTGTATATGAATTTTCTTGTCCAGAAGGGGATTGTAACACCTAAGTGATGCACACTCACTTGTAACGCTGCAGTTACCATTCGGCCCCGTCTTTAGGAACGTAACCAAAGGCATATATTCTCTCTCTCTCTCATATGCTTTTGTTCTATATCCATCATCATATTTTATGTCCATTTCTCACTGCATTCCTGCTCAAATTCCTCTAGCATTTGCTTATGGACACCACTGGACAATACTGCTTTTAAAATGCTTGTCTGTATTCAGACTAAAATAGGATTGGAAATACTCATCGTAAATGGATGTGACAGCCTTTATTTATTCACTGAATTTCTTTTTAATCTGTACGTACCAGTCAATCAGCAGTCATTACTATGTTTTACTGGGGTCAGTGACTAATCCATTAGCGATAGAGTGTAGTATAATATATTTTAAGCACGTCAGACTGGTTATCAGGGAATGTTTCAAGCATACGCTAGTACATGGCCTTATTTTTAAAGCTTAACACACACACACACACACACACACACACACACAGAGAGAGAGAGAGAGAGAGAGAGAGAGAGAGAGATCGTATGGTATTACCCCAGTGAGATAAGGTTTGCCTCGTCAGCTCACAGTCCTCTGGTTTTCACGTTATGTTCAATCTCTCTCTCTTAAGGTGATTAATAAAGACAAAACTATAGAACAGAAGAATATCTCCTTAAGCAGATGCTCAACACAATTGGTGGGGTACTGAAATAGTAGTCGGAATATGACTAACTCGTGATTTATTCCGTAATTCTTCTCTTCAGACATTTGCTCCTGTGGGAACGCGCAATGCTTCAATAGCATAAAAAAAAGTAGTTAAAACTTTCACTCCCCTAACATGGTTATATTGTGCTGCCAAGAATAAAACCAGAGGACATTTGAGGATATTCAACACTCATATTTTTGACAGATGACGGGACTAAAAAATCCATCCACGTTTCGGCCCTTTTCAACAGAATTGGTATTTTTCCTACTAACTACTGGTGATAGCCAGAAATCATTATGCGGAAAATCCTGTGCCTTTACACTAATGAAACAATAATACCACTATCCCACTGTAATCCAAAATTGCACAGTGTTAGTAGCCCATACCGAAAATCGTCCTTAAATCCCCAGAATGTTTTCCAAAAATTCAACATTTTACTGCTAGAGGAGGTAAGAAAAAATACAACGGAAAATTTTTGCTGGCAAAATAATGAATGTTTAAACTCTCGGTGTCCCCTTGCTAACAAGGACAGAAAAATGACGAAGAATATCAGGCTGTTTGCTTCGATTTTCTTCTGCGGCCACCTATTAGTCCTCGGTGTTTACCGGCCGAAAGCAAACAAGGCTATCAGCTGTGCCCTTCATCATTAACGAGGGAGCTTAATTACCCAGGCGGGACCCGAAAACATATCGAATCACGCGAGCCTTGAAAAAATACCTAAAGATTGCCTTTTTAATAGCCAGAAAATAAATATCATTTGCCAGTAAATTTTTTCTAATTAACCTCAGAATAGAATAGACCCTGACTGCTGTAACCTAGGAATGTTTTTTGCTTATGTATAAGTTATGAAATAGCCAGTACCTATTCCTGGTAATTGTTAACTCATGTTCATATAATGCTTTGATTGAAATTTAACTTTCTGATGAGCAGCAAAAAATTAATCAAATGAAAAGAAGTGTGCTCTTATCCAGTGAAACTTAGAGAAGGTAATTCCTAGTGCTTACAAGTTTTAGCTCTTCTAGACTGATTAAGTTTATAACCATCTTACCACAATTTAACACGTGACAGGCTTCTTCGTCGGCACGTAGGTGTGAGTGTGTCTCTCGTGTTAAAGATCTCAAATTACTTATTTATCTTCGGAACTTGAGATGGCTCTCTCTCTCTCTCTCTCTCATAACCATGAGTGGACATACCCCAATCTCTCTCTCTCTTTCTCCTAAGAGGTTATCCATCCTAGTTAACATAAGCAGATACAATATTTCCTCTATATCGCGTTTCCTTTATCCATCTCATAAGCAGAGTTTACCCCTGCCTAATATACAGAACACACACTCGCACACACGCCATCAGGGATGACTACTTTTCTTTATTTTATTTCTTTCTTTCAAAAGTATTGTAAACTCTCTCTCTCTCTCTCTCAAACTCACACACACACACACACACACACACACACACACACACACTCACAAAAACAGAGATGACCTACTCTTTTCCCCCCTCTCTTTATTTTTTATCTCACCAGCAGAGACGCCCATTTCTCTCTCTCTTTTTAAAACCAGCGATAAGCATCTCTTTCCCTCTGTTTCCCACCAGCATATTTCTCTCTTTCTCTTTCTCTTTCTCTCTCTGTAAAACACACACACACACACACACGTACATACGCTCAGAGTAAGATCGAGTATCCAGCGACTATAGTAATTAAATCTCTAGAGTGCTGCTCTTGTTTTGATAAAACAGGACATTCGGAATTGCAGGCAATATCAGACATACGTGCTTGGTACCTCCGCTACAAAGCTCTGAAAGCGCATCTGTCAGTAATTAATTCTTCCCGGAATGTAATAAAAACTAAATATGTGATATACCACGAGAGAGTTCGCCGGTCTTGCCGGGTGTCTCCGGCCGGTATGGTATGTGAATTGGATTGACGTTAATTTCCTTTTGCTCTGCGTAAAGTACGTATTGTTAAAAAGAAAAGCCCACATTGCCATGATATACATGTATATCTATCTATCTGTTCATCTTGATATAGATAGACAAACAGACAGATAGATGGATATACAAGTTTCTCATACATGTTTTTGTATAAATCATATACACAATATATAAATATACATGTGTATATATATGCGTGTGTGTGTGTGTGATATATATATACATATATATATGTATGTATCTATGTATTAACATTATGCAGTTTCCTCTAATAGAGAATGCTCCGGAGAAACAGCAACCCAACAATTCTTGCCGAAATCTTACTCTAACTGGCTAATTGCCGATGAAATCCTCATGCAAAAATCTTCAACAATATTAGCTTGCATGTACTCTTGTGTCTTCTCCAGAGACACAAGGTAATCCTGATAAACTTCTGGTTCACAATATGGATAAGGTTGGTCAGGGAGGTTCAAGTGGACTGAAGGTTACCCCTTCCACCCCTGCCATTAATGACGCTCCTCTCAACGTTGCGTTAGATTTGGCAAGATCACATCACCCGTCGATAAAATATAGGAAGTTTGAAGTCTTCCACTTTAAAAGATGTTAAAATTATAGTGCTCTGAAAAAATACCTCGACCCTTGGGAACTTATGGACATACAGACCAAATAGGTAGGCAGACTGACAGTCAAATAAATAATTGTTAGAGACACTCACGATAAACTGAGGGTATAAATATTAAACCAAGTTTTTTTCCGAGTAATTCTGCAAAGTTTTTCTACGAAAAAGGAAATAAAAAATATGACATTTATTAGAGACAACTGACACGCGAAAATTCAGAAACAAAGAAGATCGACAGCAGTAAGCTATTTAAGAGTTGAAGCGGGGAACAGTAAATTTTTTTTTTTTATTTCCAACAGTGGCTGGGTAGATGTGGAGGAAGTTCAACAAACCACATGTAAATGTTGTTAGTCACTGAAAGAAGGGATGCTTAAAGAGCCAGTGGCGTTGGAAAAAGAAAAATTCATAGATCTAGTAAATTTAGGTTTCTTATTTACCGTTCTTACATACAAATAAAAAAATCTTTACCTGTATATAAAAAAGATCGATATTTACGAAGGACTACAGAAAGTTAAGAAGTAACCCACGTTCCAACCTCCAAAATGATTAACAATTTTACAAGAATTTTAGACAACGGATTGATAACTCATTTGGAAATATTTTTATGTGCGTTCACAATTGCTGAAGAACCGAATTAGAGGTGTATTATCAATTGATTTGATTATATCATATTATTTGTTTGAAAGATTTTCAGAATGATCTTTGTTGAACTTTATTTTGGGAAGAATGTGATGGTTACAGAATACGTTTATGTTCTTATGATTTACCTAAAAACATCATAGACAAGAACTGAACAGATATCATGATATATTTCACTGTCCGAACAGTTATTTGATAATATTGTCAGAATTCAAGGTATTATCACAGAGATCTCCACAATATTTCCGAAATTAATTTTACAAACCATAATTATATGGCTATATCTGAAAATTTCAAGTGTCAAGAAATATTTAGCAAAACCACTTTTGAAAGTCTCTTGGAAAATGCTTTTAGAATGCCTCACAAATCGAACTCAGAGAGGCCACCGTATGCTAAGAAATGCTCTCACTGTATTTCAATAATCATGTCTATTTGGCAGCCTTATAAGCGTTCCTGTTGAGAGAATAATTTCTCGTTTGTCGTCATAGCACGAAAATTCGGCAATAAAGCAGAGCACTGGGGCTCTTCAAGCGATTTAGAGGTTAAGATAATGAAAAGAAGTTGCAGTGCCTTAGCAAGAAGATGGAAGAAAGGTAGTGGGAATGGAGCTTACGTAAAACTCTAAAAAGTGGGTGTAGATGGGGAGGAAGAGACTCTTAAAAACAACCTTTAGTAATGCCTTCAGTGTCACACTTGAGGTGCACTGACAGCACCACCCACTACGGGCCTATCTTCGTAATATCACACCCGAAAAAAATTGTTAAATGAAAAGAAAAAACACAGCAAGTGTACATTTGTTCCTGATTCATTTCCCTGTGAACGAGAGACGTCTCCGACTACAATTGCAGCAGAACAACATTAATTTCCTATAGAGCGCGTCGCCCATTCAACGTTCACGTTACATTCGAAAATAGGAGAAATTCCTCCCAGTTTCTAGCTCTTCCTTATCTCTTTAATTAAGGACAAAGTCTTCTCGCCAAGTTGGGCCTTCTGGTGTCGGTTGATACCGATTCATAGATGACATTCTGTTTCTACTGCAAAAAAGACTTTATCGTTTCTCCTTTCCTTAATTTTGTTATTCATTAAGGTTTCTTATACATTGACTTAACTAAATTGAGGGATTTTTCAAATCTCATTGTCGGGTTAATATACACACGCACACACGCACGCACGCACACACACACACACACACACACACACACACACACACATATATATATATATATATATATATATATATATATATATATATATATATATATATATATATATATATATATATATATATATATATATATATATATATATATAGTATGTATAACAGAATCACGAAGGAAACACTGGAGTGCTGCGAGGCCTTTTCGACACTATGTCCTTTACTTAGCAGCTAAGTAAAGGACATAGTGTCGAGAGGCCTCAGCACTCCAGTGTTTCCATTTCACGTATGTCCTTTACTTAGCAGCTAAGTAAAGGACATAGTGTCGAAAGGCCTCATAGCACTCCAGTGTTTCCGTTTCCTTCGTGGATTTTATCTTTATTTACACACACACACACACACACACACACACACACACACACACACATATATATATATATATATATATATATATATATATATATATATATATATATATATATATATATATATATATATGTATATATATGTATATTAAACTTTTAGTAAAACTTAAACGTTTCTTACACCCCCCAACTCTGACGATCCCTGCCACCCCTTTCAATTTTGCTTCCCTAGATACATTTTTCCCTCCATTACTTGAGTAGATATCCGACTACCTATTCAACTGTATAAAGTCTCTCTCTCTGTCTCTCTTTCTCTCTGCTTCAAGTACCCATCAGATATGTTTATTGGACAATCCAGTTTATCATCAACTATAAGGTCAAAAGGCACTCTGAGCCAGTGTCGAGTGACCGAGGGAAATGCCTAAACGTCATGCCCGATACGAGTTGAAGCTGGAAGGTACGACTGGATTGTCGGTCAAGGTAAGACGATAGGGCCAGCAACTCCATTGTTAATTCGGGTAGCGTTTGAAAGGGGGGGGGGGGGGAGAATCCCGAAGATACATTGCTCCTTTGTTCTTGAATCATACATTTTTTTTTTTCTTTTAATTGACTGGTTTTTCCTGTGAGTATGACTCCAAATTGCTTTATCCCGCTTCTGTGTATTGGGTACTTTTTGTGAATAAATCAAATGGCCTAACGCCAATGCCTTCTCACTACCCTAACAGACAGAGATTAATGCACACTTATCAAGTAAAATTAGTTTTCTGTTACTTTGAATATACTGCGGCGAACTCCGGAATCATCTGAACAGGGTAGTAGTCACAGACATTACCGTACTGTTTGAATATACTAATGTATTACATTTATTCCAACAACCTCGTAAATATCTTGATGTACTTGTGAATATTTGGTTTTTGATTTCAAAGTCAGGTACATTAAAACTGTAAGTACTGGATATGCTGATTTGCACAAGCCTGAAAATAAGAACGATCAGTGCACAAAGACTGATAAATAAAATCATTTCACTTCAAAAATCTGAAGATGAAAACATCTACAATCTGAGAAATTTAGGAATGAATTTCAAAGGTATAATGATTAAAACAATTCATTTTCATAAAGGCTGAGAATTAAGATTGTCAGCATAAACTTCGACAAGAAAGAGTATCCAAGATGCTAGTCTTCAAAGTTTTATCAAACGGAAGTACTAGCTTTCGAGAGTCTAGCAGAAAGAATCATTCATAAAACTTACAGAATAGAAAATAGTTCTCAAAACAATAAATATTTACAATACACAAACCTAAGTGAGTGTAGAACCCAGCCACTTACTGACAGAAGTACAAACTGGAAAGCAGTCAGAAATAAATCAGAAATAAAGGAAAATTAAGCTCAGAGCTGGAATTGTCAGACAGACCACCTTTTGCCTACTGCTAGCCGTCAAAAGAAATTACCAAAGATTTAAGATAACATAGATGTGCGAAGGAACTGCGAAACAGTGACGAACCTTAGGGATATGCGTACGCAGTTCTGCGAAGTTCTAAAATTACCACAGCCTCATGTTTCATGTGATTTGTTTTCGCTGTACGGGTAAGGCAACTTATGTTCCCAATGCATTTTGAATATCATTCAGTGAATGACAACACGTTCTACACCAGGCACGTTACAAATAATTCTCTTTGAATTTGGAATTTGACGGATTTATTCAACATCAGGGAAGTTAATATATTCTCATTCGGCACTAGAACATTTAAAATGTAGAGGCCTTAAGGCTTGTAAAAACAATTCTATTAAAACGCAGAGAATACAGTTAAAACAATATTGGGGCTTCCATTAACGTCAACTTTTGGTCACTTTAGTAAAAAAGACACTATCCATTTGTCATTTGTCTTCATCAAATAAGTTCATGCACATGTCTGTCACATTATAGATAAAACTAATTACATTCTGTAAGGAGAGAGGGTGCATTTTGCACAATGAAGATTTCATCCCAAATATGTTCTTTCTCTTAAAATGCGCAGTATTTGCATTTCCAGCGTCGGCTGTTGTGTTGTTAAATCTGATGATTGCTTTTATACAATGGAATTCTCCGCTGACAAAGCAAAAAAATAATTACAGCAAAAACATATTTTACTTTTTTGCCTTAGTTCAAAGGAATCTCGCTCTGTAACACTCAATCAAAACTTTACAAAGTATTTGTATTCTTTAAAAAAATTTATTTGGTATAAATCAGTTGACGTGTGACGTAGATTTTATTCCTACCTCCCTCTCTTTATACGTATATGTATATATATATATATATATATATATATATATATATATATATATATATATATATATATATAAAGTATACATATATATATGTATATATACTCTGTATATATATATATATATATATATATATATATATATATATATATATATATATATGTAAAAAAAAGTTACGTATACCTTAGTTTAACCAGACCACTGAGCTGATTAACAGCTCTCCTAGGGCTGGCCCGAAGGATTGGACTTATTTTACGTGGCTTAGAACCAATTTGCTACCTAGCAACGGGACCTACAGCTTATTGTGGAATCCGAACCACATTATACGGAGAAATGAATTTCTATCACCAGAAATAAATTCCTCTAATTTTTCACTGGCCGGTCGGAGACTCGAACTCGGGCCTAGCAGAGTGCTAGCCGAGAACTCTACTGACTCGACCAACAAGGAACTATATATATATATATATATATATATATATATATATATATATATATATATATATATATATATATATATAATGTCTCTGTGCGTTTTTGTGTCTGACTGATTGATTGAGTAGATAAGTTGAATGTAATCTATGTTCCAACTGACTGTACAGTTAAAAATTAGTGACATTATATATATATATATATATATATATATATATATATATATATATATATATATATATATATATACATATTCCCATATACATATATGTGTGTATATATGCATACATACATATACATACATACATATATATATATATATATATATATATATATATATATATATATATATATATATATATATATACATATATATATATGTACACTAGAGAGAGAGAGAGAGAGAGAGAGAGAGAGAGAGAGAGAGAGAGAGAGAGAGAGAACATAATGTGTATAGGTAGTCGGGCATATGCAAAACTTACGGAAGGGCGAAAGGTGTCTGGGGAGACCAAATTGGAAAATTTAGAGGTGCCGGGTAGTCGTTTGTTCTTAATGGAAGTAAAATGAGTTTCTTGATTGAGGAAAAAAAGTGGGGAAGCTGTTTAAGATCAAATTTCTACAAAGGTCTTCGAAGTAATTTCATATCAAAGCCGACATGGTATTGAAGGCCTAATAGGCAGAAGTCGGAAGAGATTGCTTATTATTATTATTATTATTATTATTATTATTATTATTATTATTATTATTATTATTATTATTATTATACATTCGTATGAAACAAGTCGAAACGCCACAACCTCGGAGTATTAATCCCAAAAGTACTGGTAAGAGAAAATAAATGAGACCAAGTAATACCTATTACTAAACTTAAAAGCAGATAAAATTACGAGCATTAAATAGAAATAATAACAGTAAATGTCAATCAAAACGCTAAAATGAAACCCAACTGACGACACAGGAAAGTGACGTACAGTGACACCCCCACCGGGCTCCTTTCTTAAAGATGGCGGTCCCAGCATCCGCAGTCACTTTTATTTCCGTCATTTTACTCACATTTTCGTGCCTGTCAAACGAAGCTGAAGGTCAGATCCGCATTGTTCCTCGCCGCCCACATGCTGTGTTCAGTGTCGTCAAAACATGGACTCCAACTCGTGCTAACACATATGCAATTACTCTGAAACTTCGCCATTGTCTTGTTCATTTACTGCTTCCAGCTGACGCTTTGAAGACTGCGCTTGTTATTCCCAACTTTCTGACACACAAACACGGGAGGCGGAAGCGAGCGCATTTACGCATGCAGGCAGATATCATTATAGCAATCGCAAGCTATTCATGTCGGAGTTTCGAACGCGAATTGGTTAAAAATTCATGTTCAGTGGCTGTCTTCTTTATATTTGTTGTTGATCTTCAACTGTAGTGGTCATTATTGATCACGATTCAAATTTAAATCTACTTCATTATATATATATATATATATATATATATATATATATATATATATATATATATATATATATATATACTAGCTGACCAACCCGTCTATGCCTGGAAAAACTCTGAATGACAGTCTACGGGTAGGGGGAGGGGGAGGAAAGAGGGAAGGGAGAAGGGAGAGGGGGAAGTGTGAAGGGGAAAGGAAAGAGGAAGAGGAGGGGAGGAGGAAGGGAAAGGAGGAGGTGAGGAGGAAGAGAAAGGGGGAGGGGAGGGGAGGGGGAAAGAATGGAGGGAAAAGGGAAGGGGGAGGGGAGGGTAAGGGTAAGAAAGAGGGGAAGGGAAGGGGGAGGGGAAGTTATGTACCGCTATCAGAAGAGAATAAAAAGCATCTCCACTGAACAAAGGCAATAAATAAAAAATATTGTATTTCTACAATCTGCACTTAGGTGTGTCTGTGTGTTTGTGTGTGTGTGTGTGTGTGTGTGTTTGAGGGGAGAAGGTCTGTCTCTTGTGCAACAACAGACGGACCCAGTGCTGCCACATTTCCACATCACTGACTTCCACGCTCGCCTAAATTTTAAATTCATTCAACCATTGGTAAAATCCCACGTATATAAAACAATATATACTTTCCTTCACAGTCTAGAGAGCATTTCCCTTAAACATCCTCATCAAGTTATTCACAATCACTTTTTAAATTTATTAAAACAATTCTAAACAGATTTAAGTTACATTAATTAGATGGAAACCTAAAGCGGTTACTTGTTGTTGTATGCATTCGACATGTCAATCGAGACATCGTTTGATCGAATTCTGCTTCTTCATGATTCAGCGTAAACATCCATTCTTTGATGGCTCTTTATTCAGTCATTATTATTATTATTATTATTATATATATATATATATATATATATATATATATATATATATATATATATGTTATATATATATATATAAATATATATATATATAAAATATGCAAATGACCGAGAATATACAGTAGGTCAATGAACCATATAATATAAGAAAATATATTAAAAATATCTGATCACAACAAACCCCTAAAAAGAGTGTGGAAATTTTTTCCATGCTTGGTGTGGCAGACTGAGCCTACCAGCATTAGGTATGTAGTGCAGTGTTGTTGCTAAAACACCCCATAAACCTCATTTAAAACGAATTTACAACAATATACGCCATCGTGATGCTACGAAGTAGTCGCTATAACGAATTCCGAAGGTAAAAACGAAGAAGAAACGATTGAATTAATGAGAAAATTCGCATTTGAGCCAATAAAGAAAAAGGATTACTGTCATCATACATCTAGAACGTCGTGTTGAGCTAGCAGCTACTACGCATGCATGAATGAGGACGACAACTGAAAAAAAAATCTTTGGACCTGCTGGTTTGGGTTCATTTCTTTATAGCCATGAAATATGTTTTGTAACAAAGCCAAAAGTATTTAATTTAGCAATATAACCAAGCGGTGACGTATATGTTTAACACTTATATTAATAATTGTCATAAAATATGATAAAAATTCACATAAATTCTGATAAAAAATGTATGTTATTGGGGATTTATTGTTGTAGGTTAATCATACTTCTGGCAGCGCCAGAAGAAAGGTGACGCGTCAGGTGAAAAATGAGAATAAACCCAGAAAACTAAAGGAAAAGGTGGCGTAAAAAGGAAAATTTCATTTGCTTTGTCCATGTTTGTATGTTTGTCATGGGATAGGGGTTTTATTTTGCGTTAAAAACCTTTCTGGAGTGACATAGAGGCCGTGTGCAGATTTTATCTGTCTGTCAAGCTGTTCGGATTTCTATAGAACCCAAACAAATATATAAGCATTCATTTTTATATTTATAGATATACACATATATATAGTATATGTATGTATTTGTATGTATATATATATGTATATACAATATACATATGTATGTATGTATGTATGTATATGTATATATATATATATATATATATATATATATATATATATATATATATATAAGTGTTAGCAAATTGTAATAACGGGTAAGATAATTCACAAAAAATACAAACATAGGAAGGGGAGAAATAGGGTCAATACAACATTCACGGACTATTTCAGTAATTCATAAAAATAGGTAAAAATAAGATTAAGCAGCTGTATTTTAATCTTAGGAAATGAAACCCCATCACCAGGATACCAGCATCTCATCACACACTCCGTCACCATCTTTTACTTCTTAGCATATTCTGGCATGTTTGAAATGTAAAAGCAATTCCATTTAGCAATACGGTCATCCATAATCTTTTGTTTGTTTATTTTTTCCACTCGCCATATATTATCACGCCTCATTCACGTACCCTAATTCCATTTTTCACGTATTCAAGTCCTCAAATATACTGTATAGCATCCTCGTTGTAATTATACTTTGTAAACATTTATCTTCAACGGCCAAAACCCTTTCTCTTCCTTAAATGTTTAGAAGCCTGGTTTCTCCTCCAGAACAGAACACCTGTCTGACTGGGACTTTTATGAATGATACTAATTTACTAAATGCTAAGGTGTAGGAATTACCGAAAACATATGTAGGTTTCAAATGAATCAAATGGTCAAATATAATATATTGTACTTTGGTTTCATATCGATTATCGATTTCCTGAAGAATTTGAGCTCCACAGAAATTACCATCCAATCATGTATTTTCTCATGAACCTATCGAAAAATCCTTCTATACTGTTTCCACCTTGTTCGTATCCTCCATCAACGTAGTCGTGGCCTCCTGAATTCAAGCTACCATAACTTCCTGAATTAGGAGCACCATAATTTACCGAACTCATTTCACCATAGCCGTCTGAATCCATGGGGTCGTGTGGTATCATTCTTTCTCTGCCTCCTCCAAATTTCCATCCAATGAGCGTTTCAAAAATCCCTCCATTAGCTCTTCCTCCACTTCCCTCTAATCCTCCAAAAAGTCCTCCAAATAACCCACCACTTTGTCCTCGTCCACGACTTCCTAGACTGTCTCCACCTCTACCTCCGAATATTCCCCCAAGTAGGCCTCCACCTTGTCCTCTTCCTCGATTTCTTGATCCACCTCTAAATTTACCTCTAAAAAGTCCTCCAAATACCCCATCACTTTGGCCTCCACCTCGGCCTCTTGAACCACCTCTTCCACGTCCTCCGAAAAGTCCTCTGACCAACCCACCACTCTGGCCTCTTCCGCGGCCTACTGGTCCACCTCCGAGCTTTCCTCCGAAATGTCCTCCAAACAGGCCACCGCCTTGTCCTCGTCTTCCTCCTGGACTTCCATAATCTCCACTTTGACGGCTGCGCTGTCCACATTTCCTGATGATTTGCAAAATAAATGGCAATTTTGACCACTAGATGCCATTGTTTCGGGGTTCCATTGACCATCCTGCCAAAAACGTGAGGTTTCTCAGGATATTGAAGTTGAGGGGACTACTGCCACGTAGAGTTAGAATCTCATGACATTACTTTCATATGCTGGTAGTTAATAAAAAGGTCAATCTGTGAGATACTATAATGAATTTGAATATGCTATGTGGTTAAGGTTTTCAAGAAACTCGTACGAATTCCAACAAACAAGGGGTAAAAGTGTGAGCATAATGTATTCCAACATCTTCAATTTTTTTACACCCACACTTCACCTCTGCAAACAAAAATAAACTTAAAATCTATTTGTAAATCCCAGCTTATCTTCTCTTACTCTTTCTCTCTTTCTTTATAGGATGAATAACAATAATTTTCCATATATTTACATATATTATACACACACACACATATATATAGATAGATATATACTAGCTGACCAATCCCGGTGCTGCCTGGGAAAACTCTGAAGGACTCGGAAAAATTTTCCTGCACCTCCTCTTGCTGACAGTCCCATTTATCCATGAATTACTGTGCTGACTGTCCCTTTTACCCAACCATTACTGTTCTGACTGCTCCATTTATCCAGATATTACTGTGGTGGCTGTCCCTTTTATCCAGAAATTACTGTACTAACTGTCCCTTTTATCCAAGTATTACTGTGCTGACTGTCCCATTTATCCAGACATTACTGTGATGACTGTCCCATCTATCCATGTATGACTGTGCTGACTGTCCCAATTATCCAAGTATTACTGTACTGACAGTCCCTTTTATCCAGGTATTACTGTGGGGACTCTCCCAATTATCCATGTATTACTGTGCTGACTGTCCCATTCATCCAGGTATTACTATGCTGACTGTCCCTCTTACCCAGGTGTTACTATGCTGGCTGTCCCTTTTATCCAAACATTACTGTGGTGACTGTCCCTTTTATCCATGTATTACTGTGGTGACTGTCCCATTTATCCAGATATTACTATACTGTCTATCCCTTTTATCCGGGTATTACAGTGCTGAATGTCCCTTTTATCCAGATATTACTGTGGTGACTGTCCATTTTGTCCAGACATTACTGTGGTGACTGTTCCCCAGATATTACTGAGGTCACTGTCCCATTTATCCAGACATTACTGTACTGTCTGTCCCTTTTATCCAGGTATTACAGTTCTGACTGTCCCTCTTATCCAGGTATTACTGTGGTGACTGTCCCTCTTATCCAGGTATTACTGTGGTGACTGTCCATTTTATCCAGACATTACTGTGGTGACTGTCCCATTTATCCAGGTATTACTGTGGTGAATGTCTAAACCTTGATACAGAATTATTAATCACAGGAAAGAAAAAGCATTTTCAATATTATAGTTCTATGGAATCGAGTACATGAAATGAGGTATGATAAACCCATACAGTTTATTTACCACATAAGTTATAAAGGAAAGGGGGAAGGGTGATGCGGGAAGGGGAAGGAAGTGGGTACGGGTTTGAAACCTACTCTGCTATCTAAGTTGGGTTAAATGATGGCCACATGCCAAATTTTGTCTAGATCGGTCAAGCAGTTCAGATTTCTGACATACATACACACAAATTTACAAACATACATACAAACAAACATAAAAACATTCACTTTTATATATAAGATATATATATATATATATATATATATATATATATATATATATATATATATATATATATATATATATATATAAAATATATATATATATATATATATATATATATATATGTGTGTGTGTGTGTGTGTGTGTGTGTGTGTATGTATATATATACATGATATATACAGTATATATAAATATATATATATATATATATATATACATATACATATATATATACACACACACACACACATATATATATATATATATATATATATATATATATATATATATATATCTTACATATGAAAGTGAATGTTTGTATGTTTGTTTGTTTGTATGTATGTTTGTAACTTTATGTGTATGTATGTCAGAAATCTGAACCGCTTGACTGAACTAGACAAAATTTGGCACGTGGCCATCATTTGACCCAACTTAGATAGCAGGGTAGGTTTCAAACCCGTACCCGTATATATATATATATATATATATATATATATATATATATATATATATATATATATATATATATATATATATATATATATATATATATATATATATACATATATATTCAGTTACAAATTATACATATATCTATATGAGTGCATACATACTCATACACAGAAACATGATTACATGCGTGTGTCTGTGTGTGGAAAGTGAGAAAGAAAGAAAGCGTTGTAGCTGCATGAAATGTTTTGTGATTTATACGGTCTACGTTACAAAATAACTGTCTTTCATTGTTAATGCCAACAGAAACGAACAGAAATTTAAGATCATGCAAAGCACACCATCACTATTTTGAAATTACTTTATGTATGCGTTAGTAGCAATGATAAATTAATTGACCATAGCTACAATTTTTGCACGCAAAAATGAAACAAAAAACCTCATTGGCGAGGCAGTTGTATGGGATTGTTAGGGGGGGAGGAGAATGAGGATTTACTCTTTCTGCCTCATTTATAAGTCTTGTTGATGTTAGCATCTGGATTCTGAATACTAACAATATTTGGGGTTGGCTTTGTTACAAGTTTTCTTTGTCACATTTAACGAATCTATCACCTAATGATGACAAAATACTAGGTACTCTTCTTAAGGTTTTTCTTTACCTACATTGCTAATGGCTTAAAAACCTTATGCTTTTGTTTTATCGTTACTGTATACTGTTGTGTTTGGATGTTAGTTAGCAGCCTCCCGGGATCTAGATATTTTTGGCACGATTTCTCGAAGTGAAAGTTTTCGTTTTAGTAATGATGGTGATTATAATTTGGACCATGCTTGGATATTATAAATTTTGTCTTCCTTTAGAAGAGTATTGTTTTTTTCTTTCTATCACAACCATCCTATTCGACTGGGTGGTATTTATAGTGTGGGGTTTCCGGGTTGCATCTTGCCTCCTTAGGAGTCCATCACTTTTCTCACTATGTGTGCTGTACCTAATTGAACGCTCTTCTGCTTGAGTCCTGGAACTACTTCGGCATCTAGTTTTTCCAAGTTTCTTTTCAGGGGTCTTGGGATCGCGCCTAGAGTTCCTATGATTATGGGTACAATTTCCACTGGCATATTCCATATCCTTCTTATTTCTGTTTTCAGTCCTGATACCTATAAATTTTTTCTCTTTCTTTCTCATCTACTCTGGTATCCCATGGTACTGCGACATCAGTGAGTGATACTTTCTTCTTCTTCTTCTTCTTCTCGTTATTATTATTATTATTATTATTATTATTATTATTATTATTATTATTATTCAGAAGGTGAACCCTATTCATATGGAACAAGCCCGTAGGGGCCATTGACTTGAAATTCAGTCTTCGAAAGAATACCATCAGTGCCTTTTGTACCTGCGCTTTAAGAATTAGTATGTGCTATTCGCTTCTCGGAACATCAGCGTCCGCATTCTGTACCTCGCATATTTATTCTTTTTGACTGACAAAGTGGGGGATCGTTTTCCCGGCAATATTATTGATGCCAATACCCTTTTGTTAATAAGGAGTTGTAATACTACTTTAAAGCACCAGGCATCATGGACTGTATTTACCTGAAACGCACTGCTGGCCTTACATTCAAATTTTTCTCTGTTTGTTAATTTATTCACATTTAATTCTTTCCATCCCAAGTTTACTCTTTTTCAATGATAGGTATTCCATTCCCGGAAAGTTTGCTTTGCACGCCAATGCCTTTTTGACTGGTTCCGTATGAATGTGAGTCATTTTGAATCATAATAACATAATAATACCTATTTATAAAGCTGCAGTTTTCAATATGAAATTATTCATAAACATGCTGTCAGCGTGACCTCTATCTCTCGCATTCAATTCATTCTCTCGCAGCTCGCTTTATCTGTGCTCTCAAAAGGCGCAAAATATGAGTGGATTTCTGGTTCAGAGAGCGGTTATTTATTTTTCTTTCCAGTGGCAGAAATGTTTAGCAAAACACAACACATGCATTTGCAAGGATTGCATAAAAATCCAATTTTTCATCTTTCTTTAGTGCGCGTTCCTTGCATCAGCTGCTGACGTGAGCAAAAGCGTTTCCATGTGAGAATGTTGCCGTTCTTTAAGCGAAAAGGGGGGTGGAGTTTTTCGTATCGTAAGGGAAATATTAATTACGTATTCAAATCTTTATACGTCTTTATGCACTGCAATATCTTTTTATTAACTTGAGGAATTTGTTGCCATAAATTCTCTGACCCATTTATTCGCCCATATCAGTGACTTCATCCCTTCATGAACAATGCTTTCGTCATATTTCTCATATAAAAATCGTCAACAATCACAACAGGAGAAATGAACTTACCATGCCTCCATCCCATCCTTCTCTTTCCACTCCCCAGTCCCCCTCCTCTCTTCCGAAAATGTTCGACGTCCTCTTCCTTCTTCCTCGCCTTCTTCCTGTTCCTTCGATTCCCGTCCCGTTCATTTGGGGCAAATCTCCCCCTAATGCTCCCTCGGCCTTTTCGCCGACATTGCTCCACTCCGACTCATTCTGAAGCCTATTCGACGTTCCTATTGTCTCATAGAGCGGAGACTTAATGTTACTCGCAGACCACGATGGGCTATCTGCCTCTCTCCTAATGGTGTTTCGGATCACAGACTTACCTGGAAATGTAAGGCAGAAGGGTAAAAGAAAATTTATTTAGTAACATTCATTTTGTCTAAGCATATTTGCAATCCTATGTGAAGATGGAAAGCATGTTTAGGATTCATCATTTTACTTCTCACTTCAGCTAAAATTGATAAAAGTTAAAGGAATCATAAAAAATCTAAACACAAATAAGAGTGTCAAAAGTAAATGTAGTATAATTGTTTGTAATACAAAGGATATGGGACGTGAAGAGAGCCATAGGGGCAATATTAAGAAAAGTGGAAGTGATTCAAGGACACAACCTACAATACCCAAGTTGCAAAGTTTATAAATGCACACACACACACACACACACACACACACACACACACATATATATATATATATATATATATATATATATATATATATATATATATATATATATATATATATATATATATATATATATGATTCGTCAAAAAGATTATCACATGCATTTTTAGACAATTTGGAATAGAATGGTCTGTTCACAAAATTGGTAGTAGGAAAGAAATTACACTTTAAAATTCAATACCAAGGACACATTAGTCGCAAACAAACCAATATGAACTAAAATTAGCAGGAAAACAGTAATGTTTACTTCCTTTCATATTTCACATCTGAACCTTTTTCTCAGGACATATCAGCAAGTCAAACACATGCACATAAATTACAATAACCTTTATTTACATATCTACAGAGTTAGTAGAGGGTATGACCTCCACGAGCCTCCACGAGCAGCAATAACGCCCACCAGCTGGCTTGGCATGCTGTCCACCAGCTCTACAAGGTTCTCAGCAGGTATCCTGTCCCATTCTTCCAAGAGAGTCTGATCTAATTCTGTAAGGGTAGATGGCTGGTTGTCCCTTTGTTTAATTGCACGGCCCAATTGATCCCATAAATGTTCTGTGGGTTGAGATCTGGGCACAGTGCAGGCGCCTCAGGACGTTCACATCCGGTACCTCAAGGTAAGTACCAGGCCAGTACCAGAACAGTGAATCGCAGATTGGTACCGTTGGGTTACAGAGCCCGTATATGTGCTGAGGCCAAAGCTCACCCCCAGACATAAAAGAGACCATCTGGCTTGGGTCTGTCAACACCGGAACCTGACTGCACAACACTCTGTCACCAAGTGGTTTTTGGAGATGAGTCTAGATTTCTGCTGTTTCCGGTAGATACTAGGAGACGCGTATGCAGACAGGCTGGAGAACGTCTCAGGGACGAGTGTGCACAAGCTCGAGTTGCTGGAGGTGGTGGATCTGTCCATGTGTGGGGTGCCATTTGTGCAGATGGCAAGAGTCAGCTTGTCATTCTGGATCAAAATGTGACTGATGACGTGTACAGAATGTTGCTGGATTGGAACCTTCTTCCATGGGCTCGTGGTTTGTTTGCCAGTAATTTCAGGTACCATGACGACAATGCCCCTGCCCATCGAGCACGTGTGGTGACTACTTACCTTGAAGGACAGGATGTGAACGTCCTGAGGCAGCCTGCACTGAGCCCAGATCTCAACACCATAGAGCATTTATGGGATCAATTGGGCCATGCAATTAGACAAAGGAACAACCAGCCATCTACCCTTAGAGAACTGGGTCAGGCTCTCTTGGAAGAATGGGACAGGATACCTGCTGAGAACCTTGTACAGCTGGTGGACAGCATGCCACGCCGCCTTGTGGGTGTTATTTCTGCTCGTGGAGGTCATACCCGCTATTGACTCTGTAGATATGTAAATAAAGGTTATTGTAATTTATATACATTTGTTTGACTTGCTGATATATCTGAGGAAAAGGTTCAGATGTGAAATATGAAAGGAAGTGAACATTACTTTTTTCCTGCTAATTTTAGTGCATATTGGTTTGTTTGCGACTATTGTGTCCTTTGCATTGAATTTTAAAGCGTAATTTTGTTTCCTAATTCATGAAACTGTCTTTATCCATGGGAAGTTTTTCTGTAGCACAAGACTACTATCAATTTTGTGAACAGACCATTCTATTCAAAATTGCTCGTCTAAAAATGGATGTGACAACCTTTTTGGCGAATAGTATATATATATTATTATGATTAGCAAGAACTCGCTAGCAAATTGCCTCCCCCTTTTTTTGTTGTTGTTTGTTTTGTTGTTTTCATTTACTGCAAGCCGCTCGATCGATAGACACATCTGTCTATCGACTTCGCACGGTCAGAATACAAGGTTTAAAACAGATTAAGGCCACTCCTTTAAGCAGATCTTTCTTCGAGGCAAAAGTGATTTCTGTCTGGTCGTTTCTTACAGGCAAAAACCCCCTGCGGGCATCAGCTGAAAATGATTCAACCCCTATATGCTGGAAGTGCCCTGCCCCATAGGGGGAGATAAAAGCAGAAAACCACGAGGCCTCGGCCTCACACGCACGCTGGAAGATAGGGAGTGAAGAAGTCCCCGAATCTCGGCCAAGCCCTTGGCTCCTAAACCACGTGGCCTTTAAAGTATACTTTTCCTCTGTGAACTCCGGCCACCACCTACGTGTTCCCTTGGATGCTAGCGGACCGATGACTGACTCCATTTGCTTGGAGTTGAATCCCCATCGCCTTGCCCTTTACTGAAGCCCCCTTGCATCCTAACACATGGAGAAACTCGCCCTCGGAAATCGCAAGTCATCTCTGCCTTAAGGACCCTATCGTGGAAGCTTCTTGGACTGTGTCTGGAATTCCCCAGTTTCATTCATCCCATAGGAATCCCCTCCAGGATCAATAATCTACTAGCATTCCTCTTCCCATACTAACGTTATTTATGTAAATACACTCCTGCAAGTTTGCCCACGTGTTTTACGGCCTCAGTAACAAGAGCCTTACGTAATAAAAATTCCCCTTTGTTTTCCTCTTTTTTATGTTTTCCTGGACCCACGAAGTCAGAATCACAAGGCTAAATTACCTTAAATTGTTGCTACCTGTCTCAGAGAGAATATTTCAAACTAAATCATAGGAAAAAAATAAATATATATATATATATATATATATATATATATATATATATATATATATATATATATATATATATATATATATATATATATATATATATATATATATATATATATATATATATATATATATATATATATATATATATATATATATATATATATATATATATATATATGAGCATGTGTACATGCAGGTCGTGCCATCGCTGTGCATACTAAATGCACAAGTATTGTAGACACAGAGTTACAAACACACTTAACATACAGACACACTTCTTGGCTCGTGGGAAAAAACAAGACGATGGTTATTACCACATTCAGACTTGAGTTACTGAATCATAGTTGAACTCCATAGGCAGATAACTTCCCCAGCTACAGCCGCGTGCAACCTTACACAGAAGGGTCACCAGTGTGTGTTGAACATCCTTCATGCATAGCACTTTTCACTTCATTCTTTCAAGCATTCTTGCTCTTTCCAAGTATTATGGCTCTTCCGTTCCGATATATCCTCTATTCCGTCTATCCAGCACTTTTTTGGGTCATGCTAACCTTTCCTCTGAATATTAACAACTTATACACTTTTATTCACTAGCCTATCGTCCTTCACTTCTTTCCGCAAGACCAAACTTATCCGTCTGGTACAGACACGCCAACCCTTTGTACCACTTCTAATTTTATCCAGATTTTTCACTTTTCCATTTATTCTTACCCACCTACACTAAACAAACAGTTCATTCCAACAGATTAAAAATCATTAAAAAAAGTAAACAATGGCAATTTCTGGCGTGGAGTAAAACCCCGTCAGTTAATACTTTTGCTTAAAAAAAATCATAAAAAAATAGACAAGGCAATCTCTAGCGTGGAGTAAACCCCGTCACTTAATGCTTTTGTTTAAAACAAAATTGTTGAGAAAATAAACTGTATTAAAAAAATAAACAAAGTCAAATTCTGGCGTGGAGTACAACCCCGTCAGTTGATGCTTTTGTTTAAAAAAACTTTTTAAATAAACAAAGGCAAACCTAGCGTGGAGTAAAACCGTCAGTTAATGCTTTTGTTAAAAAAAATATTAAAAAAGCAAACAAAGGCAATCTCCGGCGTGGAATAAAACCCCGCCAGTTAATGCTTTTGCTTAAAAATCTATTATAAAAATAAACAAAGGCAGCTTCTGGTGTGAAGTAAAACATCGTAAGCTAATACTTTTGTTTAAAAAAAGTTATTAAAAAGTAAACAAAGACAGACTGTGGCGTGGAGTGAAACTCCATCAGTTAATGCTTTTGTTTAAAAAATATTGTTACAAATGCAAACAAAGGCAACCAATGGCATGGGGTAAAACCCGGTCAGTTGATGCTTTGGTTTAAAAAAAAAAAAAAATATTAAAGAGGCAAATAAAGGCAACCTCTGGCGTGGAGTAAAACCCGAAAGTTAATGCTTTTGTTTTAAAATTTTTTTTGAAAAAGTAAACAAAGGCAACTTCTGGCGTGGAGTTAAACTCCATAAGTTAATGCTTTTGTTTAAAAAAAAATAATTATAAAATTAACAAAGGTAACTCTGGGGTGGAGTAAAACCCCGTCGGTTAATGCCTTGGTTTAAAAAAATAATTAAAAAATAAACAAAGGCAACCTCTGGCAAAAGTAAAACCCTGTCAGTTAAACCTTTTGTTTAAACAACGTCTTTTTTTTAAATAAACAAAGGCAACCTCTAGCGTGGAGTAAAACCCCGTCAGTTAATGCTTTTGTTTACAAAAATCATTGAAAAAATAAACAAAGGCAACTCCTGGCGTGGATTAAAACCCCGTCAGTTAATGCTTTTGTTTACAAAAATAATTTAAAAAATAAACAAAGTCAACTTCTGGTGCGGAGTAAAGCCCTGTACATTAATGGTCTTATTTAAAAAACTCATTGAAAAAATAAAGAAAGGCAACTTCTGGCATGGAGTAAAACCCCATCAGTTAATGCTTTTGTTTAAAAAAAAAAATCATAAAAAATAAACAAAGGCAACTCTGGAGTGTAGTTAAACCCCGTCAGTAAATGTTTTTGTTTAAAAAAATCATCGCAAAAATAAACAAAGGCAACTTCTGGCATGGAGTAAAACCGCACCAGTTAATGCTTTTGTTTAAAAACATCATAAAAAAATAAACAAGGGCAATCTCTGGGGGGCTTAAAACCACGTCAGTTGAGGCTTTTGTTTACAAAAGCATAAAAATTAATCAAAGGCAACCTCTGGTGTGGAGTAATGCTTTTGTTAAAAAAAAATCATTGAATGTGTAAACAAAGGCAACCTCTGGCATGGAGTATAACCCTTCAATCAATGGATATTTAGATCATTAAAAAATAAACAAAAGCAACCTCTCCGTGGGGTAAAACCCCCTTAGTTAATGTTTTTGTTTGAAAAAATTGTCAAATAAATAAACAAAGGCACCCTTTGACGTGGAGTAAAAACCCGTCGGTTAAATCTTTAGTTTAAAGAATCATTAAAAAAAAATAAATAAAAACAACCTCTAGCATGGAGTAAAACCTTGTCAATTATTGCTATTGTTATAAAAAAAATCATTAAAAATTAAACAAACGCAATCTTTGGCGAAAGTAAAACCTCGTAGGTTAATGCTTTTGTTCATAAAAATTATAAAAAATTAGACACAAAAGTAATATCTGGAGTGGAGTAAGAACCGATAAGTTAATGCTTTTGTTTTCGAAAAATTATTAGAAAAATAAACAAAGGCAATTCTGAAGTGGAGTAAAACTCCGCCAGTTAATGCTTTTGTTTAAGAAAAATCTTTAAACTTGTTTTCTTTAAACTGCAGTCAAAGGAGAGGTGGCCCAAAGTCCATTCAAACAGTTAAACCTTGTCTTCCTTAGACGCTCAGTGTGTCTTCCCAATATTTTCTGACAGTGGGATGCCTGCCTTGATTCACCCGCCCTACTTTCTCAACAAAATCCGACCAAACACACACCTGTTTGTGTACATGTGGATAAAAAAGCCAGCGTAGATGTGGCTACCCGCACCGTAAGTTACAAACTGGAGTAAATCAAGCGAACAAAGCAGCAACGCTTTCCAACGCGCTCTTTATCCAAGTCGGTGTACGTGAAAGAATAGGTAGAGGAACTATTAACCATTCTACTGAGAAGCATTACTTTAAAACGTCATCGATCGTCTTCGCTTTCTCTTCTTACCCGGTAGTTTGAGGCCTATTTTAAAAGAACCCATACTCTTTCTTTGCTAGTAAGTTATAACGAATATAAGTTCAGATTAAAGGTTAACGTGAGAGAGAGAGAGAGAGAGAGAGAGAGAGAGAGAGAGAGAGAGAGAGAGAGAGAGAGAGAGAGAGAAAGAAAGAGGCGGGGAGGGGGTGCCAATATTAGAATAACTAAAATCTCTTCCACCATTTGACGAGGTTAGAATTTGAACCCCTTACCTTTATTTTTTAAATATCTAACTATTAATATCCGATCTTGATCGTACTGTTTCAATTTAAAACATCCTCTTTTATTCCGAAAGCGTCGACTTTCATCTTTTCAGTAAAATTACTAACAAACACCATAAATACATCCTTAGTCGTTAGAAAAAAAAATTTTAAATTTATATTGCTCAGAAAGGAAAAAATAATTATATTATATTTAAGAACAGTCGTTGAATTTAGCACTGCTTAATTAAGCAAAGAACTGTGAGATCTCTTTCGGTTTTGTTTATTTTTCTGTGAAACAATCTATGTATCTCATGTCTACAGTAGCCACATAAACTCTGCCTCTCCTTTAAACTTTCGGTGTAGTACATAATAGTCTCTCACCCGTCACCTCTCTCTCTCTCTCTCTCTCTCTCTCTCTCTCTCTCTCTCTCTCTCTCTCGTCGTTACCATAAATACACTGAGACCTCTCTCCTTTTGTTACTGTTTTCCCCAATGCCCTGGGTCTCTTTCTCTTCCCTTTCGCCCCATATCTCGATATTTCTCCCCTATCTCTTCCTCGCTTTGGCTGATGTTGTCTTTTTCGCTGTATTTCTCTCTTATTTGTCCTTTACCATTACTCACTCTCTCTCTCTCTCTCTCTCTCTCTCTCTCTCTCTCTCGTGTTGCATCCCAGAATGTGACATAAACCCCAGCCGATCGCTCACCATTAAGGGAGGCAAAATCCCCTTGTCGGGATGATACCGCCACTCGCCAGGCCTCTCCAGAGAACATAAGCAGCGCCGTCCATATGATGGGGAGTTCCATGGCTCCTTTTGAAGACAAGAGAGATTACTTCTGATCAGTTTAACGTGACAGGAAAGAGCTTAATAATTTAATGCTCACCGATGAAGGAATTGGGTGAATGAAGCTGGGTTCATTTGATAGCCTTTCTTTCATGTGTTTTGTGGTAACGCTTGAGGTTTATTGAGACAAAAATAATTCAGCAGTCATATCTTAGCAGATATGGGTAAATAATAGGAATACAGCAATTATCATTTTATTCAGTGGAAAGCGGCCCAAGTACCTTGAGGCCATTGTTTAACCTAGATCCTCCCGCCTTAGCAACAAAAACATTAACAAAAATGAAGAGAAAGTGAAAAAAGGTCTTAATCTATTGTGGTTAAAAGGCTTCAGTTCTAAGATTTAACACGAAAAAAAAATGACATTCAAATAATTCATTAATTCTTAATTCACTGCACACAATAAATGTCTTCGAATTTTCGCTCTATTTCTTTTTATTCACTGCAAAAGTTGGCCGTTTAAGGTCTTTTTCTTTAAAGCTTATTATTTTGCTCTTTTTGCTTGCAAAATCCCCAAATAAAACAACCTCTTCATTATAAGAAATTAAGAAAGCACTTCTCAAAATATTTAAACTGAACTGTCCGGATATCAACGAAGAAATATATTTCTTTTCACCTTCAGTTCCAAATAAAATGAAGTAACGTACGTCACCCGCACTGATGTCACTGGTCTGAGAGCAAAAGGTGGTTTGAGTAGTCTTGCTGACAATCAGCTGGTTTTGTTTGACTACAGTAACCACAAAGTACAGTTGACCATTGGCCTGTACGTTTCCCATGTCGCTTAAGATAATCGCCGGGTGCGCTAATGGGTAACATTACTGTTGGCTACGAGTTAGAGTTCATTGCAATACGAGGGATCTGCAATAGTGACGCAATCCCCTTAAAAAATGCTCCGAGTCCCTGCGTTTCTGATTCCTAATTATTTTATTATATATTGAATAGGCTCCTCGTTGGGCGGATGGGTTCCGTTCTCAGTTAGCACTCCGCCGGCCGCGAGTTCGAATCTCCGACCGGCCAATGAAGAATAAGAGGAATTTATTTCTGGTGATAGAAATTCATTTCTCGCTATAATGTGGTTCGGATTCCACAATAAGCTGTAGGTCCCGTTGCTAGGTAACAAATTGGTTCTTAGCCACGTAAAATAAATCTAAACCTTCGGGCCAGCCCTGGGAGAACTGTTAATCAGCTCAGTGGTCTGGTTAAACTAAGGTATACTTTTTTTCCCAGACTTTCCTTTAGGGTTAAGTTCTATCTACCATGAATATTCTGTTTTCCGTTGAGCCGAGACTTGGCAAGAACAGGACCGTAGAATTAAAATGACTCACAAAACACTAAATAATTAATAAATAAAAATCCCAATTTCAATCTCACCAAACACCTGTTTCCAGGAAGTCAAAAGATAAATCTGTTAATTCACTCGTTCTGAAGACAGTAAATGACATGGTACAGAATTTGAACTGGCACGGTAACTACTGGGTAACTATTAATCATCCGAAAAATTGCACAACGGGGGTAATCACACTCAGTGAGGTAATGTTGTCTTATGTAATGTAATGTAATGTTACATTACATGATGCTAAGTTTTTATCAAGAGGACTTTCATTGTACTTGAAGAAAGATCGACCATACACTACCAAACCCTTCCCATATCTCTCTCTATATATATATATATATATATATATATATATATATATATATATATATATATATATATATATATATATATATATATATATATATATTGTCACGGGCTTAGAGGTTGTGAGTGCTTGGCTTGGAAGTAGTAATTTATCCTTAAAAGAAAACCCTCATAAGCCCATAAACTAAAGAAATGCAAAATTAACAAAGAAGTGGTAGGTAGCCAAGTGAAAATGGGTTTCTTAACAGTAATTTATTGTTTACAATCACAACATGGAAGAATGTACCAAGGAAACTGGACACTTTCACTAAAGTAAGTTGGGAATTTACATAACAGCAATGACTGAGTGAAATGGATAAGCATTACAATCATGAATACTGGCTACATGCAAGTGGGCCTGTGAGCCTATTAGGCAATAATTCTATCAGCCCCGGTAGGGCAGAAATTTACAGGCAAACAGGAACACAGACACACAGCTATGCTGGTAACGACATTGATAACGATCCTGGAATGAAACGATTCCAGGTAAGAATAACACTGAGATGAACCTCTCTCTATAACTGAATAAATCCAAGAATTGGAGGGAGATCCTCTACTCTACTCACTTGCTAGCAAGGGGTGAGAATTACGTTATACTGTCAAGGAATTACGCATGGGATGTAGATACAAAATTTAAGTTGACGAGACAAGAAGTTACTTGAGCAATGAAATGAGAGATAAAAAAAATGAGTCAAAGAAAAGGCACTGGCCAGCCAATTTCCCTGCTGGGGCACAATACCTTCGTTGCTTCCTGGTTTTGTATTCACACACAACCTTGTGTCGATGTCATCCAAGTTAGCGGCAACGTCTCGGAACTGGTACTTCTGTGCAGTGTGAAAAAGTGTGAGTTCCAAAAGTCACCCCAGCTCTCAGGTTTGTCAGGGCAGAGGTTACACAGTCTTACTGTCTCCTAGTCTGATCTGTCTTGAACTGCCTTGATGGCTTGACCTCTGTGTTTGTGAGGTCTGGGTTGTTGTAGGAGGCATTGCTTTAGCCTATGGATGCGAAGTTTACCTGGGAATAATGAAAGAGGCTTGGCCAGCATAAAAGTCATTAACTCAGTGGGTGGTGAATTGAATTTTGGGATTAAGACAGGGACAGCTCTCTACCTCCGCACGATTTTCCCCTTGAGACTCATAAAGACCCCTCTCTGAAAAGATGAGGCACTTACAGGTCAAAAACTCTCCTATCAATCGTAGGCCTATAGGGATCCTCTTTCCCCTACTGTCTGGTATTTCTGCCATAAGGGTTTAATAGTTAGCAATGCAATTCAGCAATATTCATAAATAATATATATATATATATATAATATTCATATATATATATATATATATATATATATATATATATATATATATATATATATATATATATATATATATATATATATATATATGTATATGTATATATATATATATATATATATATATATATATATATATATATATATATATATGTGTGTGTGTGTGTGTGTGTATGTATGTATGTATGTATGTATGATTTCTTAATATTCCAATATATATATATATATATATATATATATAATATTTATGTGCGTGTGTGTTAATATGTTCGGGTTTGTGTTGGCGTCTTCTTATAAGTTATTATAAGTTATAAAACTCTTCTCGTTTTTATATCAGATTTCGGAAACATGAATGTCTCCAAGACCGCCGAATCGAGTCATCAGACAACAACTTATGTTCCTAAGAGCCAAAGAACCGTAGTATCAGGTGGGTAAAGCCAGTAAGTTTGTCAATGGAAAATGACCGCCTTAAAGCTTTTAAAGTTGAACAAGTTTTCGCTGTTACCACAACTTTCCGAAGGAGGGCCATTTGAAACCCCTCCCGCAAAAAAAAAAAAAAAAAAAAAAATGGGAAGATCCCATAAAAGAAGTGGATTCGGGGCCACTTCAGACCGAATTTGGTTTCAATGGGCTATCTGGAAAACATCCTAAAATTTATTTGCTCCGTATATGCATTTTTATAAGTTTTATTCAGTTATTCCTTCTTGCATATTTTACTCTTTTTCATTTTACCATTATATTTCTTAATTTACTTGATCGTTCATGGAATCTTTTATATTGTGTCACTGTTTTACTTTCATCTGTTTTACGCTTATATATTTTTTTTCAGTGAAGCTGAATAAATGTGTACGTAAATTTATGATATTCCCATTTTACATCGAGTTGAAAACTGCCCAAAAGTTTCCTGATCCTGTACACGTTAAAAGGTACATGCATACACACTTTTGCCTTTCATAAAAAAAAAAAAACCTTTGCAGTATTTTTTGGGAAAATAGCTAAACCTATTTCGGTATCACAGGGATCCCAAGATCTCTGTCTCCCCAGTGAAAAATATTTCGAAGTAGTAGATTCTTTACCCAGGAATGCTCAACTTTGCTTAAGGCTGATGTAAGGGGGTTTTCTAACAGGCAATCTCTGATGAGCTTTCGGTTGAGAAGTTAAGCTCCTATGTCATTCTGTGCCTCTCTTCCTGAAAGTTAGTAAGTGCTGCTTATTTGGTAGAGTCAGCATCCCTTTTCTGTTGAGGTGACACGATGCCTCCTCGCTCAGGGCCAGAGATTTTCAATTTTCATGCCACTTTAACTTATACAGTCTCTTTGCCTATGTCTTTCTATACAGCGTATCAACTTTTATCAATATATATATATATATATATATATATATATATATATATATATATATAAGTATATATGTAGATAACAGTATATATATATATATATATATATATATATATATATATATATATATATATATATATATATATATATATATATATATATATATATATATATTCTATCTATATGTCTTGCATTCTTTGTTATTTTCATATGTCGAAAGTTGTGTATGCTTTTTTATTCTGCATGTGTTTGCCTAAGAGATAATGGTGTGTTTGAGTTGTTTTATGTTAATGTGTGCAGTGTTAGATAATAATAATAATAATAATAATAATAATAATAATAATAATAATAATAATACTTTGGTTGTGCTGTTCATGAGTAGGCTTTTTTGTATGTTTTATCTTTTTTTTTTCAAAGAAATATTCTGTTCCTGTCTTAAATTATGAGTTTCTATGAAGAAATTTGCTTTTGAGTGAATGTGGCGTCCATTTGCTACTGTCCTAGTGTATCACTGTACTTACGACTGTAAGCTATAGCTTGATTAGTTCCTTTTAAGATTTCTTTTGCATAAGTTTTATATTTAGCTATCTAACTTTTCATTATTATTAGTAGCAGCATTTAACTCTTATAGCCAGAAATAGCAAAATATCATTTCCCCGTAAAATGACGAAACATTTCAAAATATTTTATTCAAGCTGACATTAATAATACAAATATACCCTTATCAATATCATTTTAAAAACGAGCTAATTAAAAGTTAATGAGTCGAACTTATAGCAGATGCCCTGATGAGCTAATTAATTACTTACAGTCGCTGAAATTCGAAACTTTTTAGGTTAATTTGTTTTATCTGATTTCCAAACGACCGACTCCGGTAAAGCATGCGAAGAAATGTTCAATAATTGATTAGGGAACGAAAAAGGAGAAGAAAGTCTGTTATGTCTTTGAAATGAAAAAAAAAACAAAGGTCGACGCGAATACAAATGACTTAAAAATTTGACTGTGGACTGCAAATCGTCCCCCGTTTGATTTGATGTATGGAGTTTAGGCTGTAAAGCAAAGCGCTGAGGCACTTTCGGCCATTCAGCGCTTAAGACAGCAAAAAAGGGATGCTGGAGCGGCTGGACAGCAAGCTAAACAGACCCAGAAAATAAAGTAATCCTGAATTACGGGAATCTAAGGGTGAACTGTGAGAGAACCCCACAGTTAGAGTGGCTGGACAGCAAAACCCAAGTCAGAAAGCGGGAATGGAGGTATATTAAAAAGCTAAAAGTTGCTACAGCTAGAGGCCGAAGAGACGGTGCAAACACTCTTCAGCAATGCCTACAGTGTACCACTTGCGATGCACTAACGGCACTAACCCCCTACGTGCGCCATTTGACGTGTACCATTATTATCATTGTGTGTTTCTGCGATTGTAAACGAACTGTTCTCCGCTCCTAGGGTCTTGTCCTCGAGTGCGCAGGTCGGGACAAAATGTCTTCTTTTATGAGGGACCGCACAGAAAATGGGGGAACTTAGAACTGACCCTTAAGGTAAGAGAAGCTACAGGCATGTATCGAAACTATGTAAAACATTTAAATAAAAAGATATGAAGATATACGGACAGTAAGTCGAAATTGGTTTTTAAAACAAACACAACGAGAGAGAGAGAGAGAGAGAGAGAGAGAGAGAGAGAGAGAGAGAGAGAGAGAGAGAAAATGCCGGTAAATCATAATTATAAATCGAAAACATTAGTACAGCTAAACAAGGCCATCCTAATCTTGGACGCGGTTTAATGCCAAAGGGATTTGACATTTTTCGTGCCTGATCCCCAAACAGGACCTCATGACATTAGCTCCATTCCGAGGACATTAAAACTTCGGGAATATCTTGCTCCTGACAACATTTCGCGAGACACAGGAAATTAGAGAATGAACTAAAGGCAATAACAACAGTATCTGATCGAACCACCAAGGCAGAAAAGGATGTTAGGATTTTCTTATAGGATTTTCTTAATCCAAAGTTATTGGTTGCTTATTCCAGTTCTATGAAAATACATAATTTTACTAAGAGAACCGTTTACTACCAAAAAAAAAAAAATGGCTAAAGGAAGGAAAGGGTTTCCAACTGAAATATAAATTCGACTGCTTTCAAAAGACAAAAATGATTTGTTCATCATAATATATATCAAAATAGAAAAAATAACTTCTTAAGCAAAATACTGTCAGATGGAGAAATCCCAACACATCGTAATATAATTCAAAAACAGTTGTATCCTCTGCAAAATTTCTAAAGCACATTTTTTCTTCTATACAAAGACCGAAAGAAGAGACAGCATAATACCATTGTTTTTCCTTCCCTCACTCCCACCAAATAGACAAAAAAGACAGGGATAAAAAAAAAAAGGAACTGAGCCCAAATATGTTATAAAAATATATAACAAAACATAGACGATGCGTTCAAACACAAGAAAGAACTACAGAGCACTTCTCGCATTTTTCAGTTTCGCAGCGAAAACTCAGACCGAGGAACAATAAAGAAGAGAGAAGCACGAAAGAAGGAGATTTTTGCTAAACAAGAAGGAAACTTAAGAGCCACTCCTTGTTGTCTGCTTTTTAATTGGCGTTATATTTCACTGCCGGTCCTCAGCGTATCAGATATTTTCTTTTCACATTATATACAGTATAAAGATCATTATTAAAAATTTGACCATTCACGTGGAACAAACATAAAAGAGCCATCAACGGGCAAAGCAAGCTTCCGAAGAATAGAACGCTCATGTTTGAAATTAAGAGAAAATGGAAGGAACACGATGATAAATAACAAGGATAATAAATCAAGACTAGTAAATTATGCTCATGTTTAAACAATAATACAGGTCAGAAAAACTTAGTAATTATACGTAGCTTTCGAAAAGTATAACCAACTCTTCAATTTAAAGCTCCTGATTCATTAACATGAAGGGGAGACATTTCTACAGTTTTAAATTAAAAGGAGTGAAAGACCTCTGGCACTGGGTAGTGTGGCAATATGTTACTTCGGGAATATTTAGATAATGACGCTCTGCGAAGCGAGTTATTCGCACGACTTCTTTAAGGTATTACGTGCGCTCATATATATTAGAAGGTGACCAGCTAGGGTGCCTTTCGGCAAAGATCAAATTCATAATCATCCTTGTTTTGGAAAAAGAATGCCAACTTCCGGCAGTCTTCTCTAAAAGATGAAAATACAAGCAGACGGCTGACATTCAAGCAGAACGGTGCTCCAACAAAGATAGGACAAAAGCTGAAGCATGAACACAAGTATCATTATTTTATAAGTGTAGAAAACCTCAAGAACAATAACTCGTTTTCTGAATGCAATGACGATCTATTGTTCATATTCAGCAATAAAAAAAAAAAAAGCTCTGGGTCAAAGGGAAGACTAAACACTGGCCGTAATTTAGAATCATTAGGTGCAGTGCAGAAAAAACACGGTGCAATATCAGTTATTCAATAAAGTCCCAATTTTGCAGAAGTTCAGTTTCCTAATCTATTAATTACGCAACATACTGTTCGCCCTGATAATTCTGTTGAGGATTACGGTAACTTTATGTCTCCTTTTAGTGGAGGGAGCATAACTGAACGAGGTCGCTTTACGAGCGTAAAAAATAAAAAACTTACTTTAAGTGACTCAACCCCAGTCATTCGAGAATCAATCCCTCTTTATTGGTAACTGATTAACAGTGTATGGTAAATTTTCCTTCCCTAGCTTCTAGAATCTGTCACCAACCCTTTCACCCATGCCCAAATGTGCTGCGCATTTTGGCAGGCTGCCCAAGAGCAAGAGACCGTGCTGGCATAAGGCCAGCTTAAACTAGTGGAGGGAGCTGCGCATTTTCCGGTCCAGTTGAAGACAAAATTTACTGCTTCATATTTAGTTCTTCGACTGTCATCAATTCACTTGATCCGTAAACATTAAACCAAGGAATCTCAGCAGAGCCTTCATAAGTTATTCCTGACTAATGACTAGTCGATTATGTCAATTGCTTTGTTGTCACCGGGGACAAAAAGTAACGTAGAAATTCTGTGCTTACGCGCGTAAGGATCCCGCGCTGAAGATCCCTTGTTGTTATCCGTCAGCTTTAGAAATGATGAACTGAGGGAGCAATGTGTACATGAATTCTAAACCTGATCTGCTGCTGGAAATGGGTACGTGAAGCAAAGGGGAACGAAAGGCAATCGCTCACTGAGCATACCAAACTCCATTACAAAGGCTGTGCCGTTAACCTCCATCAGGACTTTACTTGCTCCTTCAGTATTTACGCATTTCCTTTCCTATACTTCGTAGTACTCCACCTGTCCATCACTACCTCGTCCCAAGGCTTTCGTATTATGTACTCTTTTCACCAACCTGTCTTCCTCCAAAATTTTCTCACGACCAAACCACGCCAAGACACTGTCATTCATTATTTCACCAACACTAATTGTTTTATCCCTTCTAGTTATTGTCACATTTCTCATTATTCAATAGCTCTAATACAGGGAAAAATTCACGTCAATGACTAACTTTTTCCTTTAATTTATATTCAGCATTCATATTTCAATCCTATAATGGAGAGCTGACTCGACAATTTCTTCATACATTCTTACCTTGTCTTCAACAGACACCTCGAGCCTCTTCTAATCTTCTTCACACACCCTGTCCCCTTATTTGTCTCAACTATTCTACGACTTCTTGCTTCTACTGTTCTACCATCATGCACTATACTTATTCCCAAATACTGACAATTACCCTTACAAACACTTTTGCTCAGATTCACTAACATCTTTTTCTACTCAGAAATACTTTCAGTCTATTTCATCAGTATCTGCAGTTTTTCTTCACCATATCCAATCAGTACTGTATCATCTGCCTACATTAACCATTACATACATCAATCACTCGATATTAAACAGCCCCTTTACGCCAGAATAGTCACCCTATATCTGCATATTCTAATACAAACTTCTCCTCAATCATAGAAACGTTCAACCGATTAATGTACGTATATATACATATACACACATACATTATATATATATATATATATATATATATATATATATATATATATATATATATATATATATATATATATACATATATATACATATACTGTACATGCTTATATATATACATATATATTTACACAGAGTAATTCATATTATAGAAGCCAATGTTTAAAAGTATAAATACTACCACACTTTTAAAGGGGTGTGTTTCTCTCCGTCATTGCGAAACTAAGTAGAAATAGCCTTATTAGAAGCTTAAATAAAAAATGAATCCGATTAATTTCAACGTTCTTCTTAATTACATTATTCTTCCACTTACTAATTAGTTAATCAATTAACGTTTGATCTAAATGTAATTGGACAGTAATTGCTATAGGTGTTCTCTCAACATTAGGTTTTCCTCCGCTGACATTTTAGTTTTCTGACAAGAAAACTATTGTGCCGGCTTTGTCTGTCAGTCCGCACTTTTTTCTGTCCGCCCTCAGATCTTAAAAACTACTGAGGATAGAGAACTGCAAATTCGCATGTTGATCATCCACCCTCCAGTCATCAAACTTACCTAACTGCAGCCCTCTAGCCTCAGTAGTTTTTATTTTCTTCAAGGTTAAGTGAGTCATAATCGTGCTTCTGGCAACTATATAGGCCAGGCCACCACCGGGCCAAGGTTAAAGTTTCATGGGCCACGGCTCATACAGCATTATACCGAGGCCACAGAAAGATAGATCTATTTTCGGTGGCCTTGATTATACGATGTACAGAAAACTCGATTGCGCCGAAGAAACTTCGGCGCATTTTTTACTTTTTTATTTTCATTTTACTTGTTTTTACCAGCATGAATATTCAACTCTTATTACTTTGCTTCTATACTGACAGTGAGTGATGCATTATTCACTCACTGAATAAATGATGTACCCTCGTGTGAATTAAATTGTCTCATTCTCGCAGTCGATTCGAGCGCCAACGCAGCCCATCCATTTCTCGCTTTATGCTATGTCATTCGCCTCAACCTTGAAAGTGCCTAAATATATTATTCACCCCATTTTCCATACCATCTCTCCTTCTCCGCTCTATTTACAAATTTTACATGCACTGCTTTTCCTTTTTTTCCTGATTCCCGGAGTGGAACACACAAGTCACAATAATAATAATAATAATAATAATAATAATAATAATAATAATAATAATAATAATAATAATAATAATCAGAACTACATGAATAATAATGTAATCCTCATTATTATTATTATTATTATTATTATTATTATTATCATGACTTATGTGTTCAACTCCAGGAATCAGAAAAGAAGGAAAACAGTGCAACTAAAAATTTATGAGAAGAGCAGAGAAGGAGAGATGGTAAGGATAACAGAAGCCAAACGAGAATTCCATAATTCTCCTTTTTCCTTAGAAGAGAAGAATGAAACGAGGAACTATTTTAATTCACAAAGTTCTAAACAATGGGAAGCATAGTTAATTTCCGTGGCTAATTAATCACTGATGATTAATAATCATAGAACTGATATTAATATTTTTATTCGTGAGTGCTATTATCAATTCCCGATGCTCGTTAATGATTTATTGTTCATTAATGAATACGGATCAGAAATAACAGCTATCAATGGAAAATAATACTATAGAAGTTGATCCTTATTAATAAAAGTCAGTACATCACTAATGTGGAGAAATATATAAATTCTAGTTTTAGGTAACGAGAATTCCAAAACAGTTCACTTTTGTTGAACATTCAATTGTTAACTAATTGTTAAGTGAATTATTTTTCATCAAAACCATGCCATTATGGAAGGTAATATGCAGGTATGTCGACAGATAAATTCATCTTCACTTGTTGATAAAACTGGGTGGTAATTGTTGATTGAAAAAGCATTCCCATTTATGCAATCACTCAAGTATTATTTTCGAAAATACACAATACAGGTAAAACAGAGAGAGAGAGAGAGAGAGAGAGAGAGAGAGAGAGAGAGAGAGAGAGAGAGAGAGACTACATGAACAATGAAGTGGCACAAACTCAAGGAAGATACCTGGCTTGTAGAGTTAAGCATAAGTTCAAAGCAATTTTGTTCTGAAACAGGTTATGAAGAGAGAGAGAGAGAGAGAGAGAGAGAGAGAGAGAGAGAGAGAGAGAGAGAGAGAGATAGGAGCTGGTGGTGTGTGGGGCATGAAATGACGTTTCTCGTTCTTGTTGAAAAGGCAGAGTTTAAAACTGACAAAGGGGCCCTTTTTCATTTTTCCTTAATCCCCCGAAAATTGGTTTCGGTTTCGACCAAATCCTAGGTCAAATTAGTTTTATTGCTTCAAACCAGAACTATTTGATATGAGGACGGTAATACCACGATCAATACGTCAGCTCGTATGCGATCGTATGGATGTGCCGGTAAGTTTCCATGGCAGAACTTTCTGAAATTTATAAAGAGTAATTATAAAGGTTCGTGAAAACTAATCAAATGAACAAGAAAAAGTTCAAATTCATTTTATATCTTCGTAAACTGTCAATGTTTACGTGGCAACAAATTAATTTTGTGTTTAATGTCCAATAGAATTGGTATCTTAATGCCTTGATGCCTTTGCTCACCTAGACCAGACTTGAAGTATACAAGTAAGTCAAAGGGAAAGATGGCGTAGAACCTCGCCTCGATGGAAAGATGGATTCTCTCCTTGACACAAAGATTAAAGGGTTCAGTAATGCTGGAAGCATAAACGCTTTCCCCAGTTTTGCTGTGTAAAGAATTAAACGCTAACAGGATCACGCAATCCGAAAACTGCGTATTTATTCAATCAATTAATTTACTTTTGAAAATTATATGTACACCCCACACGTACGCATATACACAGATGTGTTATATATATATATATATATATATATATATATATATATATATATATATATATATATATATATATATATATATATATATATATATATATATATATATATATATATATATATATATAACTAAATTATATATCTTTTTCCGTGTCCCTTAGTTCTTCATTGGAGGGGTGGGTAGAGCTTTCGGCTAGCACGCTGTTGGCCCAGCGTTCGACTCTCCGACCGGCCAATGAAGAATTAGAGGAATTTATTTCTGGTGATAGAAATTCATTTCTCGTCATAATGTGGTTCGGATTCCACAATAAGCTGTAGGTCCCGTTGCTAGGTAACCAGTTGGTTCTTAGCCACGTAAAAATAAATCTAATCCTTCGGGCCAGCCCTAGGAGTGCTGTTAACCAGCTCAGTGGTCTGGTTAAACTAAGATATACTTAATTTTCCGTGTCCCTTAATTTTCTATTTACGCTGCTTACCCCGTTATATAAAGCCATGAGGTTGCCAGTGTTACCAACCTTTACTTATTAAACCAAAACATACACACACGCGCACCAGTGCGCACCCACACACACACACATACAACACCGAATCACGAACACACCACAACCCTTTGATCAGAGCCAGACAATACCATTACCAAACGTTTGGCTAACAAAGGCTATGCACACTCGAAGGACGAGCTGTAATCGAACTCCTTTTGGAGCGACAAGTTGACGAGGAAAGTTGGGGGCCATACCAAAAACTTCCCTTCACTTGAAGGCCTTGACTTTGGCGAATAAAAAAAAAAATTAATCAACAGGAAAAATGGCTGGAAGCCTTGGCTGTACCCCACTTCGAGAAATGGCTAATTGAGTCTCGCCTGTCATTCGCTTCGCATCAAAGATCATTGAAATGGAAATGAATTGAAGGAAGTTTTTTTTTTCTGGTTCGAAGACGGTGGAAAAATGTGAAAATTTAATCTTTTGATTCAGGCCTTCCGAGGTACAAACTCCAAGGTTGAATTTCTTGGTAATAATATGAGCCGACATGCCTTGGAAAAGTTTAATATATTTTTCTAATTTAAATTTAAAAATAGACGGTGGTGACGATGATGTGATCATGATGACCCTGATGATGATGGTATGTTCCATTTCAATCCAGTTATTATTAACCTCAAAATATTCATAACAGAAGTAAAGAATGAAGCGGCTTGTTATATCAAGATAAAGGCGCAACTTAGAATGTGGCAGCATAATAAACCAATAAAAAAAAAAACTAAAATTCGGTAGGAAACTTAGTCTAAGTCAGCGAAAAGATAATATGACTTACTGTGTACAATCCAAGTAATCCGCTACTGAAAAGAAGCAACTAAAAGGACCCTAGAGTATCCTTAAAATACATAGTGAACTTAAATAGAGTTCTGCAAGTTATAGCAATAACATTTTCTTACGTTTTAGAATTTTGTAAAGAATTACCCATCGTTATGATTTCCCTTGGGACTTGACGTGCACCTTGAAATCTTCTTGACTCCATGAGACGTTGAAAGTGAATATGTATGCAAGGAAGAATATTTATACTGTAATTCTCTGGCTCTTCGACCGGATGTGTTATTATTATTATTATTATTTATTATTATTATTATTATTATTATTATTATTACTGAGAACCCTTTCTTACTACTGTAATAAATTATAAATTATCACTGATGCCTTTATCGTGTTAAGAACCTTTCTCGAGCAACATCAATTGACTTTATAATTACGGAAACCGTCTGGATTGGTTCCGGCAGCGAACAAAACGTCACACATAAATACATCCATAGCGAAGCCCTAGGTCGGATAATTGCGTTCAACTCATTAATAGCACTAAACTGGCACATTTCCCAGTAATGACATTTAATTAAGGGACTTTTTTATTTCGAAAATAATTACTCGTTAGCGCACACAAAGCGCACGTGTAAGCGCGTACGTACAAAGAGAGACACAGACACATCAGTATATATGTATATATATATATATATATATATATATATATATATATATATGTGTGTGTGTTTTGTGTATGATTAATATATGTATATATATATATATATATATAAATATATATATATATATATATATATATGTGTGTGTGTGTGTGTATATATATATATAATATATATATATATATATATATATATATATATATATATATATATATATATATATATATATATATATATATATATACACATGTATATAGGTCTGTGGAATGCAAGAGTAAATCAATGCTTTTATCATTCCACGGTCTGAATCGAAGAGTAGATCTATAACAAGGAAAACAAGGTGATACAAAGCAATGATGCCAAAAGACTGAAGATGCTGCTTATCATTGCAGAAAGAGACGACAATGAATGAACTGGCCGACTCCATAAAGAAATTGTTACCAAAATAACTCGCAGGAAAGAGACGGAGATGCTGCATCGACACAGGGAGAAAATCAGGTTTGTGAAAAGGTCAGTGGTCATTAATTAATCTTTTCAGGAAGTGAAACTAAAGGAGAGGCGCCCGAATGTGAAATCCGTATTCTAGACAGGTCTCGCACATTTCCTCTGAGGTAATCAATAAACCTCGGATTGCTATGCTCTGTGACTGTTCTTCCCATGCCTTGGAATGTCTCTGTCTGTTCCGCCTCCCTCTCTGATTCCCATAATTTCCCGTCTCACCAGAGGTCGGTTTAACACGTGCTGTAGGAGTATGTCCCATTCTTCCTCCTTTCTTTTGCTTGTCCTTATTTGTATCCCTCAAAAATTAGATAGTTAAGGCAACTGAATGGGCTCTTAAGTAGTAAACAATAGATAGTTAATCAGATTGCGAAATTAGCTCTTTTGAAATTCGAAAGATCCTACTACGAAACGAAATTTACTCAATGAATGTGCTGTTAAATATTGGTGATAAAATATGAAAGTAAACTGGTCTGACTTCCCAGTTTTCAGCTTTTATGACTGAACCATTCAAAACTCATTTGTTAGTACCGCTCATGGATAAACAGTAATAAGGTTGGACAATGAGAGCGGTCATATAATAAACTTCTGCAGTATAATTCTGCACTATTCCAAGAGCACTTTTTAATAACCTTAATCGCTTAATGACGGGACGAAATTGCAGTATTAATTATATTCCGGTATAATCTCTGATAATGAAGCCACTGTTTGATGAAAGGCAATGGTATCTAATAACAACGGTAATTGCATCATTTTTTGCAATTTCCTATAATGCGTAATTCTCTAAGAAGAGAAAACGCTCACAAGGTACATGGAGGTCTAATGAAAAATAATTTTTATAAAATATGAAGTGAACTTTGATATAAAAACCAATTTGCTAATAAAATATTTTGAGTTTTAATAAAAAGATCTGATAGTCTAGTTTATTATAAAGATGCGTTGTTGCAAATATTCAAATAGGAACCATAACCTTCTACACATGAAACAGGCAATTAAAATAAACTGATCTAATTGCAAAACGAAATACAAAAGGAAATGTAAGAACTAATTTAACAACTGTCAAGTAAAAAAGTGGTACAAATTTATTATTTTTCCCAAAAAGTAAATTATTGCGCCGCAAAATAAAACATTTGTTACATCATCCAACAGCAAACCGTGTAAAAGATTACATGAAAATGGAAATGAAATGCAATTATTCCGAGTAGGCCATATGTTTAATGAATTTGTGGATTAGGATGAAGCGCTGGTGGACCCTTCCCGTGGAAAACGTACAGATGAAAATGATTTAGACATAATTTTCTTTTCCAAACGAAGTGTTATGAAGAATATTAACTTGCAATCAAAAACCAAGAGGAATTTCGTGGCGCGCCAACTTCCCATGATGACAACAGCGATGTAATCTGAATAATTTAACTCGTACCTTGAAAACTTATCGCCACCCTTTGAAACTGTTTCATTTTGTCTGAAATGAATTATTGTTAATCCTTTTCTCCCCTTTAAGGTGGATAACTTCAGAGGCGGGTCTGCCAGACTGGATTGGCGGGTACGGAATAAAAGGCTGTCTGTTAGAGCAAGAGCCTGACGTACTGGCACAAGGCCAGCTTAATCTCACGGATACATAACGGAATACCTTGGTTAGTCATTATCATAATTTTACTGGTTATTAATATTGTTTTAACTTTATATAATATATATATATATATATATATATATATATATATATATATATGCATATATATATAATATATATATATATATATATATATATATATATATATATATATATACACATGCATATATATATAATATATATATATATATATATATATATATATATATATATATATATATATATATATATATATATATACACACACATGCATATATATATATATATATATATATATATATATATATATATATATATATATATATATATATTAACTGACCAACCCAGTACTGCCCAGGAAAACTCTGAATGACAATTGATAAACTCTCTCCCTCTCTCTCCAACTCTCCCTCATTCTTTCCATCTTTCTTCTCCCTAACACCCTCTTTACTCTCTCATTTCCTCTTCCTTTCCCACTCTCTCCCTCTCTCTCCAAGTCTCCCTCACCCTTTCCCTCTTTCTCCTCCCTACCAACTCTCTCACTTCCTTTCCCTCTCACTCTCTGTCTCTCTCACTCTCCCCCTTTCCTGTTAAGATACTTGCTTCAGTTACATTGCCCAACATTTTTGCCATTTGACATTTCACGCCTTCTCACCCCCAAGTTCCTATCAGGGCTGAACTTTGACTTAAAGGGCATCAGGAGTGTTACAATTCATCTCAGCAACCTTGAAAACTATGGATTAGATGCTATCTGTCATTTTTGACATTTTATTTTTCACCCCTTCTCACCCCCTCCTTCTTGTCGGGGCTGAGCTTGGACTTAGAGGGCATCGGGGCTGTCATTATTCATCTCAGCAACCTCAAAACTGTATATTAGACACTAATATCTGTCGTTTTCTGTTATTTTTACATGTCACCCCCTTCCGACCCCCACCCCCTTTGGTGCCAGTGATGTCTTTACTCCCCCACAGTATTCTTTTCGAGATAGTAAGTCATACGTACAACGAAATGAGGTATGATAATTTTGTAAAGTTTATTTAGCTACTAAGTCTATGGGCAGAACCAGCCCCATTTCAGGGAAACCCTTCTCACCCCCTCCCTCTTTGGTGATAGTGATGTCTTATCCCCACAGTATTCTTTTCGAGTAAGTCATATGTATACCAAGTTTGGTTGAAATTGCTCAATGCATTTCAGAGTTATGCTGGAAAATACACACACACATACGTGCATCTATATATATATATACAGTATATATATATATATATATATATATATATATATATATATATATATATATATATATATAATATATATGCATGAATATTACATATGTATGTATATTTATATATACATACACACACATATATATAGATATATATAAATATAAATATACACACACACACACACATATATATATATATATATATATATATATATATATATATATATATATATATATATATATATATATATATATATATATATATATATATATATATATGTTTCATTTTCCTAATACAAATCACAAGCTTAGTATTTTTTTAAATATAATCAGAAACAGCCAAAAAGATTCATATTGCATTTTTCTCATATTGTTATCCAAGAACATAGGCTACCCGTATTAATATGACCATTGCACCTCACCACCCAAGACATAAAAATAGAGCTAAAATTCCCCTGATCTATGGTAAAATGTTGGGAATCATTGGCTGGATAGTTACTGTAATCGATTTTGGCTTTAAAACCCGTCGGTTTTATGTACTTTAGTTAGTTACCACCTGACTTCATCATCAAAGCAAATAACTAGTTGATGGCACGTAAGGAAAATAGATGTTAGTTTTCCCCGCAAATGGCAGTTATTTTGTGAATAAATCCTGCTAAAAATAAAAAGATTAATCCAGGTGCATACTACTCTGCTGCTCTTTGAAAGACAGGAGAGAGAGAGAGAGAGAGAGAGAGAGAGAGAGAGAGAGAGAGAGAGAGATGATTAAAAGGGAAATGAATATCCTCTTCATTCAAGAAACTATCTTTTTTATTTAGTAAGTTTTGTGTTAACAAATAATTACATAGAATATTTTGCGCTCATATCCTATATTAAAAACATTAAACACGAAAAATAGTACATTTTATTTTTCATCTACACCTTTATACATAAAACCTACCGCTTTCAAAAATAGACGGGAAAAAATTTCATAAAGTTGAAGCGTCTGAATCTGTGCCCGGTTGAATCTGAAGAGCAAAAAAGTGCGGTTTAATACTTTTACCTGTCTGTTTGCACACCTGCTTTGACGACGTATTTTTTTCAGGTTTCCTTTTGATCCTTTAAATATATAGCCTTTTTCCTCGTTTAATTTCAAGGGTTTCTTTTTCTCCTTTCACCCAGCTCCTTACAATCTTTATACTGATGTATATACACACGCATATACAGTATATGTTATATATATATATATATATATATATATATATATATATATATATATATATATATATATATATATATATATATATATTTATATATATAAATAATATATGTACATACTATATATACATATATATACTTATATATTTGTGTGTGCAACTGACTTCGTTTCTTTGAAATCCATGATAATTCGACAGCTTACTAACTAACGAAGGTACCAAAACCCTGTCTTGTGGTGCTGAACTTTTCATTAGCTCATGTACTGTTGTGCTGCAATAATTCTACTGGATACATTCATGTTAACAGATATCATAAGCTTCCTTATTTCTATGGCAATGCCGCATGCTTCGAATGCTATAAAAAAAGATTTATTGCAGTCATTTATGAACTGGAATAGGTCAAGGTCTTTTATATCTTGTGTATAATTATATCAAAACGTCTGTAGTATATTATGAAAACAGGATATTTCAGTCACGATGTAAATGACCACATCCTGATGAGGGTTGCTCCAAGTAGTATATTGCAAACTTTCTTTTTAAAACAGTCATTTTATCTTGCCTTTTACTCTTCATTTTTACTGTCCTTAATCTATAAATTAAAGGTACTATGTAAAAAATTGATCTAATTTTACCCTTAGAGATAGTGAGAGAGCATTTAAATTTTTTTATTCAATACTTTTATTTTGCATTTATTGATATATAGCTTTAAAATATTTATTTTCTTGTTCTAATAAAGTCTTCATAACAGTGTCAGAATGATTCATATTTACAATCGCTATTTTCTAACTGGGAATAGAGAGTAATGCCGACACCACAATCAGTTTTGGCAGTTCTTAGTACATAAGATTCATGGGCAACAAGTATCATTTATTCATTTAATTTCAGTGTCACTTCTTAGGCAGGTTTGTATTAAATAAGAGAAAATCTATTTTAGTACCCACAATTTCTTGTCTTATTTCGGTAATCTTGTATCCCATTCATGGATTATTTTGAAGACCAATATTCCATTTACTGCTGGTTGTAATTTTTATTCGTGCTTATCATTGTCATGATTGTTATGATTCCCTGCACATTTGTGGTCCTTGGTATGTGTGACTGTCAGCCTCACTTGAGCCGCAGCACATCAGCCTGTGACACAGAGAACTTGTATTGTTAGTTTCTTTTGTAATTTTTCCAAAGTACTGGCAGCTCGTCATATCGTGGTCCTCATCCTCCCCGCCTTTGATGAACGTTCAGTGATGTGGTGTTTCGTATCTCGGGTGCTCGAGTATTCTTGTTTGCAACATTTTAAAGCCTGATCAGTTGTTGAAAACAATGATTCTTGTCTTTTACGTATCTCATGGTTTTATCTTCCCCATTGCCATCCGAGACATTTGCTATCAGCCTTACGAATCCTATGTTTTCCTTTCCATTAAAAATACTTTTAGTTTATTTGAATAACTTTACTTGATTTTTATTGCACAATAGAATTTAGGAGCCTACCGCGCGTTTATTATTTCTGTTGAATAATTACATAAAGTTGGTGATCGTCTTTGGGTTATTTATATTCTCAGTCAAAATTTCTCGAATCGGTGACGTAGAATGTTTTTCACTTGAGTCGCATTCGGTGTGGGATCAGTAACACTCTCTGATATGACTGTTTCTTTAAGCCCATTGATTTCAAATTTTTATCTTTTTGCCTACTGACTTCAACTTTCGCCTTCGAAAAGCAATGTAAAAAGCCCCCGCCTACTCTCAGCGTCCGTTTGATCGTCAGTATCCTTTGAACGAAGAGATAATCCATAACATCATGAGAAATTCATTTCTTTATTCTTCTTCCCCTTTCCATCACTCTATATGCCGTTTCTACGCCTTCATCCTGGTGCCTATGAATGTACCACAAATTGCAAAACTCCCTTTGGATCCAATCACTGACTCTTCATTTGCTGCCCAACAACTTCAGTTCGACGCTTCTAACAATGCTTGAGCAGAGTCATTTCCTGGTCCTTCGTATTTTCAGTCACATTCTTCGCAACAAGGCTTTTTTCGTTCCTTTTTAACTACGTTGTCTGTTTCTCTTACGTCTGTTTTATTGCGCTCTTAAAACGTTTCAGTTTTTGTTTAAGTAGCTGATATACATTCTCATTCTTTATTCATTGCTCACGGAAACTGTCTCCAGATTCCTGAGAAGCGGGTCAGGATTGAATCACGGTCTCTATCAATATCAGGTGTCACTTGCAACAGAAAAGTATGAAGTGAAAACGGTAAAATGTGATTTCTCATTCAGCCTGAAATTTCTTAGTATTCATGTTCTAGAAAGGAAATTTATATGCCGATCAATACAATCATAGTTACCTCTATTTCTTGTTTGCAGAGCTTTTCAGTGGCAATTATTGAAAGAATTTGTTACCATGGCTATTCAGCATTCGAAAAACAACAAATAAAGGAGATATATGTCATTATTAATAATAGCAAATTATTGATTTATAAATCACTTGAGGAAACAAACATTTCTGTTACTGTTGTAAGAAAATATTGATCATTCACGAAACTTACAAATATAGCTTATGAAAGATCTTTATGCTTATACCTTGTGTATCATTACTTCAAAGCCAGTCTAAATAGCATTTTATGTTTCTCTCAATTTTGATGTTTATTGTACGTATCATCTAAATTACATGTTTATTTGATATGGTTCCATAAGTCAAAAGCACATAACTATATTCTGTACATGTTAATAATTTAAACGATAGTAGCAAATATGGTTAATCTAATAGAAAAAGTCAATCAAATAACAATAAAATAGGCAAAAGAAGCTGTCATTATTGATCAGATATTTATTTAGTTGCCCATCCCCTAACAAACTTGCGTGTTCCTCACAAGAGAATATCGCGCTTGATTGGGCAAACTACCATTAATGACAAATTTGCGTTGCAGTCTAAAGAACCCTGATTTTTCCCCCGATCCTCATCAAACTCAATTCATTATGCAAATGCCAACAAAATTACATCGAGATCCGTGATTAAGTGTTTGATATATCATTTTAAAAAGAAAAACAAATAAGAGATGAACAGACAAACCTTCGTAATCTAAACGGAAATAAAGAAAACCTTCAATAGAAATAGCAGAGGAAACAAGAGGAGATATCAGCTGTTGAACAACTACATAACAATAATGAACATAGGAAACCAGTAAAGAGAGAAACATTGTTCAAGTGGCCAAATAAACGAAACTAAAAACATGAGACAGTGAGTGAGCCGTGATTAAGTTTCCTCGTTTGTTTGGTAGTGTTTGCGAGGAACATTGCTCTCTACAGATAACGGCAAATAATGAATTAATGGCCCATCAACGACGGTTTAAAACACTCATTGTGAGGAATGCATGAAAAACTGTACAAACGCTCATAACATACAGTAACTAAGATTATGCAAACCAACGCCAATGCTGACATGAAACAGCACTGGATATGAAGGGAAACAACTGTCAATTTAACAGCAAGAAACGAAAATCATAAGGTATGACTTCCTTTTCCATTTACAACCATAAACCAAGCGAGTTCATTGTCATTTAGCCCCATCTCTTGATGATCACTTTCAACGTTAGCATTCGCCACATACAAGCAAGCAATTAACGCACAATGTCAGGCCTGGCTATGGCTTCGATCAAAGACGTGTAATTCGGAGGAAAACAAAGGACGCGCCCCGCGCGAAATGACGGTCGTTCCAGTGTGGGTAAAGATGACGCGGAGAGCCGCTGTGGTGGATTACGATCGCCCTCTCAAAGACTTCCCGACATACTTTCATTATCATTATTTCATTTTCCATTATTATCAGTTAACCATGACACAAAATTTTACGGATTTTTTACAATGTTTCCTTTCTCTTGACAGTACTGTCGGGGATATACTCGTATTTATGATGCCACTATTTCTGACGTAATTTGTGAATGAAAATTCCACTAGCTTCCTTCTCTGTTTCTTTGAGCGCACCCTATATGTTTTCTTCACTTTTCTATTTTCTGAGCAACCCATATCCACGCCGATATAGTCGATGGTAATCAAGTTAAATGACCATGCAACCACGAACAAAATTACAGTTTTACATAATACATACTAAAAGCAACTGAAAATGCACAGAACACTCTAAAATTCTGTTGACAGTGAGAAAAAATTATAGGAAAAGAGGAAGGAGATAAATTAAAAACTCTGCAAGTAACAAATTAAATAAACTTTCCGAAGAAATTCTTTCAAACGCTTGTAATCATAAGATTTAAAAAGACACAACTCATTTGTGGATTTTTCTCCTCCCTCGTGATACGTGTCAGAATCAAGCCATTACTTTTAGTCAAGCACGCGTGACGTTTTTGGGACAAAGTTAATGAACAAATACACTTTTATTTAAAGGCGCATGATTCAATCTTTCCTTGATGACAAGCCGTGAGAATTTCCCTACACGGAACGCCTATGAAAATGCATTATTATGCATAAAAGACGTAAAAAAAATAAAAGTTAAAAATATACATACACGCACGAAGCGCTTATTTTGTGGATGTCTCAGTTTATGTCGCGTATGCATACATGCAGACATACATACGTGCAGAGACATATATATATATATGAAAAGACAGATAGATAGGTAGACAGATAGATGTACCGAGGAGTTCAATATATAAATATTAAGAAAAGTAAGTTCCCAAGTATGTCGCAAATTACCAAAGAGAGGACTATTCTTTTGTGAGGTTCCATACAACATTTGGTATTTGTACTTTTATATCTTTCTCTATTAGTTTTTTTGTGAAAAATCGGAAATATGCAGATATTTTGGAACTCACAGTTTATAAGATTAATATGGAACGTCTATGAATTTAAACGAAGTATGACATAATATTTACTTATACTATATATATATATATATATATATATATATATATATATATATATATATATATATAATATATATGTATGTATTATATATATTTATATATATATAAATATATATATGTATACATACACACATGTATGTATGTATATATATATATATATATATATATATATATATATATATATATATATATATATATATATATACATGTGTGCATGTATATAGATATGCACACATGTACCGCTAATCGAGCTGACAGCAAAATACCTTTAAAATAATCTCTTGGCGACCTACTTTTCCATTAGCAAAGAGAAAGAAAGAGGCTGTATACAGGCCGGAACGACATAGGCCTATACTAAAAGTCCTGTTCCGAGACCTGTTGTGCCTCTCATCCGGTTAATCGTCTTCATTATCAAAGTTAAGGCCTTGGAATAAGGTTAAGGCATCGTAAGAATTTTAATTTCTTCCTGAACACGATATATATATATATATATATATATATATATATATATATATATATAATTTATATTTTATATTTATGTGTATGTTTTCATGAATATGTTTTTCATATGTCATCTATGCCTATATATATCTTTAAATACACATAGATGCCTTATTTTTGTATATGCAGTAATAACAGCTTTATCTCCAGTGCACAACATAGAGTGGGGTTTGATGTCTTGCTCATGAGCCTTCAGTGTAGGTGTATGAGACCGTTAACAATATAAAAGTTTCCTACTTAATGAGTCGTACACTATTCCGCAGTTTATATATAAGTGTAGGGGAAATAGCTGCGTGTATAGATATAGCCTATAAGCCTATTATAATATATGTATGTTTATTCTCATATATATATGTATATATTATTATATATATATATATATATATATATATATATATATATATATATATATATATATATATATATATTATAGACAGATAGACAGATTGTCTAACTGGCAATACATCGAAGTGTACTTCGAGATCTTACAAGCACTTCCTGCTCACGTTGTGGTTCCCCTGGCTTGTTAAAACAACGCCGTTGCAACGGATGACCTTTTGACCTCGTCTGAAAAATGCAGGTGACCTCACTTTCTTTGGAGACCTTTGGATTTTGTGCGTCCTTTTTTGGGAACTGGTGCGTTTAGCAATGCTTTTATAGATCTCAGTGGCGATGCAAATGTTTGAAAATGAAGGCATGAATGCATAAAAGGATGAAGATCGTGTGAATAAAGCAATATGTAAGAAACAGAATAGAGGCCTCGGTAAATGCAATAGCAACCAATAAAATAACAACATCAAAAGTACCAATAACTACATCAACAATTAAAGTAGCATCATCATGGTCAACAACAGATTCCCTAAAGCCGCTGAAACCAATAACAGCAAAATCAACAATAACAGCAATACAACATCTGCAAAAACAACGGTAACAGAAACAACACAGTTGAGTGGACATTTATTTAACAGAGAAACAACTACGGACGGAAAGAAAATAACTTTAACATGAGAAAAAATGGAAAGGAAAAAAACATTAAAAGAAGACCCAGAACAGTAACACTGAGAAGAAGAGGGAAAAAAACAGGAAGGAAGAGAAAGCGGAGAACAACAATAGCAATAAGAATAAATGAAAAATTCAAGAAACAATATGTAAAAAGGATGAGCATTTGAATGATAATAACAGGAACACAAATCACAGTGAAATAAAAGAAAAACAACAACAGAAAGTGCGCCGAGGTAAAATCAAAGCAACATCTACTGTAGATAAGACTGAGAATTAAACAACTACAACATAGCCCAAAATAGATTTGGGTCGATTGAAACATTTACATATAAAAAGCTTCGAATGAATTATATGAACACGAGAAGAAAAGGACACTGACAAAGAAAATTAACTAAAAAAAAAAAAAACACGAAAAGTGAAACAGAGACAGATGCAATTACGAAACGAATGCGGAGTTGACAACGAGGGAAAACATAAATGAAAATAAATTGTTTGAAATCTTTCAGGTAAAAATATTTTTCACCATTACACAGATAAGTATAAGAGGATTGGCTTAAAGTTAGTATAGCCATATTTCAAAACTGTGGACACGACTTGGGAGAGAGAGAGAGAGAGAGAGAGAGAGAGAGAGAGAGAGAGAGAGATCAAAGGCGGAACTGTAACGTAAAGGTTAGAAGCAGCAGATGAATATAGACGTAGCAGGGAGCAGGAGGAGGAGAAGGAAGAGGAGGAGGAGGAGGAGGCAGAGGAGGAGGGGAAGGGGCAAATGAGGAAAGCAAGGAGGAGAAAATGGGGAGAGAAGGTGGGGGGGGGTGCACACGTGTGGGGTGACAGAGGAGAGGGAGGCAAGAGAAAAATAGGCCCAAAGGAGAAGCAGAAGACACCGGAGGGAGCCTTGTTGTCAATATTCCCTTTCTGCCTCCCCAACTTAAAGATGACAACCAACACCTTGCTTAGGTGTGACGTCACGTTTCCACCTCTGGGTGAGACTGTGGTTATAGAGAGAAGACCCGGGAAGACATGCAGCCGAGTCAAGGACCCCGAGTCTCATTTATTTGCTCTTTTTTTTTTAGCTTTTTTTTTTTTGGCCTCTTCTGGTGTTAATTTAAATGCTGTCCCTTCGCGTTGCTGCACAGATTGGTTTCGTTATTTTTTGTGACATCATTTGAGGTAAGGTATAAAGAAAGGAAGCGTGCCTTACGCAGAGAGATGTGTTGAATACATTTTACACGTGTCAACACTCGTTATGTTTGGACTGCAGTCAGGTCTGGTATCTGTAATTAAATACCTTTAACTTATTAGTTTATAAATTAATGACCTGTGAAATGAAGTGCTTGAACTTACATGATATACCTTCGTAAATTTGTATCGAGTATATCAGTATAACCTTGTCAACCTTTTTGTTTAACTGAATAAAGTAATGACTGTTGGTTTTGTTGCTGTAAACTAAATTAATCTCACCTCCGTGGTAGAAATTACCCCGACGTTTCAAGTGATTTGTACAAGTTAAAAAGAGTATATTTTTCTTTTAAACTCATTTTCGTTAGCATTCAGCAATGGCTTAAAAGTTCAACTAAAGTTTAATTTTTTATAGTTTCGTAAAAGTTGACGTGTCAAACTTGAGTTAACAACTAACTTGAACATATTTTAATACTTCTGAAGTTCAAGAATAAATGTTGACGTTTCCGGTGTTCTGTAAATGATGATGAATACCGTTTGACTTTTCAAGTATTTTGTACAATATTAAGTGGAAATATATCCGTTCTGCTGACTTTGTCGCATTCGTTAGCGTTACAAAGGGAAAGAGCAAATTTTAAGTTTAATTTTAATTGCAAAGAATGTGAAAATAGATGTTTCATTTTTGAGGGGTGAAATTCGACTTCCAGTATCTTCTTGTAGTTGCTGGAAATTTACGTTTATCTAAATTATATGGAACTATTCCCTTAGTATTTTGAAGTAAGTAAAAATGTTATAGAGAAAAACTTGAGTTCTAACCTACCTTGTAAAAATTCTTAGAATTAATTTAGAAGTGAAATAGGATAACTTGTCGTTTCAAGCAATTTTGTTACAGTTTGTAAATAAAGCGAAAGGTTAACGTATAAACTAATTTCTCAACAATCGATGATGCAGACAACTGTGTGATTCACTGTTGTAGAAGAATTTTTAACAACTTAGTCTAGTCGTCTTTTATTTTTCGAATGAGAATTCTGTTACGAGGAAGCTTGCTAGTTACTCATGACTGGTTTTGTAGGGATGCTTGAATAAATAATAATAATAATAATAATAATAATAATAATAATAATAATAATAATAATAATAATAATAATAATAATAATATGGAAGGAGTCCCTCTTTTAGGGCAGTGTTTTTGAAAACAATTGCTGCTTGTAGAGTCGTTTCTATTCTTCAAATTATATTCTTCTCGTCTGCAGTTAGATGGTATAACCAATGTTCAAAGGACATGGGAAGATATCTTTCCATGTCCTTTGGAAATATATAATACCATCTACTTGGAGGCGAGAAGAATATAAAGAGAAAAATAAGGACGACTCTCAACAAGCTAAATGGCGGTGAAACAGCAATTGCTTACAATAATAATAAGTAATAATGATAACGTCCGAAATATAGAAATAAATCTCCACATCTCATCCAGAACGAACCCAATACCTGTCGGAAGACAGACGGGTACATTATCAACTAAGTCACAGACGTCATATTTGATATGAACTAGTTGGTACTGGTCTCGTCAAGAGCTTGCCCGAGAGGTCCTCGATGTGATCCTAATCCGAATCAGAAACTGAATATAAATAATAACAATAATTCCTATAAAGGAACGCATCTTCCTTGTTGATCAAAATTACAAACTACCAGTCCTCCCCATCATCAATTTAGGATGTGGAGGTCATCGATCCTCTGGGTGCCTGATTCGCGTACTGGTTCGCTCGCCCTGCCAACGAGAACGGGGATTTTCTGCCTAGTTCAGTATTCCTCGAATCTCTTAATCTTTCATCTTTCAAGTAGCGGATCTAACGATTCCTAACCAGGCGTTTTTCCTCCCATTTCTCGTCAAGCCTTTACAGGAGGTCATGTGATTTGCTCATCCCGTCTGTTGGAAAAATAGGAAATCCCGATAGATTTATTCTGAGTTCAATAATATAGCATCCCGATCGTAACTTTGTGGTTTTTGTATTCATTTCGGTAAACTTGGCAGCATCTGCATACATACATACATATGTGTGTATATATATACGTATATTTAAATATATATATTATATATATATATATATATATATATATATATATATATATATATATATATATGTATTATGTATATATAATATACAGTATATTATATATATATATATATATATATATATAATATATATATATATACACATATACATATATATATGTATATATATATTATGTACGTATATACATACATGTATCTATATATGTATATATATACTATGTATATGTGTACATGTACATATATACATATATATATACACATACATTTATTTATTTATATACACATATATATAAAGTGTACGTGTGCGTAAAACAAGAATTATGTGGAGAACCATTTCACTTCCTCTCTCAAATCGTGCCCATTGGCATTTAGCTTTAATAACAAACGCTCGAAAAAACAAAAGGCGGGTCGAAAAAAATATATAGTGTTTGTTGATGTACTGACAGGCAATAAACATTACATTTCAATTTCATAAAAGTTCAACGAAATAGTATCCTGTAAATAAAATGAAAATATTGAGGAATGCTGTCGTTTCGTAAACTTTTATAAAACAAACATTTTGCACTTCTTTCTACATAAAATGATCTGGAAGCAGGAGAGAGAGAGAGAGAGAGAGAGAGAGAGAGAGAGAGAGAGATTCTATATTGTTGAGTTAATTTTATTTGAAAGTATCCCAGATTTGCGAAGCCAGAATGATCAATGAATGTATATATGTGTGTGTACATATATGTGTGTGTTGTACATTCGTCTGTATATATATATGAACTGACAGGCACTAAACAATCACATGTCATTCTGATAAAAGTTCAACGAAATAGTATCTAGTTAATGTAATGAAAATATATGTATATGTATATATATATATATATATATATATATATATATATATATATATATATATATATATATATATATATATATATCGGTACATATAATCAAGAAGTTACAAGTGTCGTTTAATATCCAATTCACGCTACTTCGGAAATATCCTCGATGGGGAATGATCGCCGAAGGGGAATTATAAGTGATAAATGGATCGGTACTTCCGGGTCTCGATCCTCGACACAGTTACCTTCCAGCGACTCCAGTCGACAGTTTACCCACTGAGCCATAATACATATATATATATATATATATATATATATATATATATATATATATATATATATATATATATATATATTATATAATATATTTGAGTATGATTTGATACTCTAAGGTTGCATTTGAGCATGGAACCGACCTTTCATTTCGATTTACATAAGGATTTTGCCAATAATAATAATAATAATAATAATAATAATAATAATAATAATAATAATAATAATAATTATTATTATTATTATTATTATTATTATTATTATTATTATTATTATTATTATTATTATTACATGTTAAATGCTTATTGGAAAATGAAAACAACGCAACGAAACCTTCTCAGCATTGAAGCCACGGACTATATTCTTACGTATGAATACACAACGCATATGTAATAATAATGAAATGAAAAAAAAATCCCCTTGACATAAGCTTCCAGAGAAGGTAATGCTAATGTGTGAAATAGACGATACATATATAATGAACACTGAAATGAAATGAACTAATGATGTAATGATAAAATAAAATGAATTGAAGTCAAGTAACTATTTTTAGATAAACAAAGGCAGTTACTTATGGGTATCTCTGTGTGTGTATATATATACATATATATATATATATATATATATATATATATATATATATATATATATATATATATATATATATATATATATATATATATATATAGAATACCTTTGTCGATGCAAAGAATAAAGAATAAATACTCATCTATAAGAAATATAATTAATAAGTATTAAGTGGATTATCAATTAAATTACGTACATAAAAGAATGGCTAAATTCTTCAGCGAGAGCACGACATACTGCTTTAGGAAACCTGGCGACATTAAAATGACGTACAACGTTGACGTCAGGTTTTGCAGGAAAGCTCTCTGTATTTTTAGATTCTAAATGCTATTTATACCCTTCACCTTTTCCTACCAGTCGCATGCTCTTATAACTTTGTTGGTAAAAGGAAATGTTGACTAACTGAGGCCTGAAGGGAATTTGTTTATGCCCCATGAAAACTTTCTAGGATGTGGATATTTATGTTTCCCATTTTTTGCCTCACGTTCTTTGGAATTTGCTTTAGTAGGTAAATAATAATAATAATAATAATAATAATAATAATAATAATAATAATAATAATAATAATAATAATAATAATAATATAATAATAATAATAATAAAAATTATTATTATTATTATTATTATTATTATTATTATTATTATTATTAGTAGTAGTAGTAGTAGTAGTAGTAGTAGTAGTAGTAGTAGTAGTAGTAGTAGTAGTCACGTGACTCTATCCTTCTTATAATAAGTAATATTTTGGATCCAGTGGATTGCCATTCCACAGAGGAAAAATATAACATTTGCTGTCTTGGTTGTGTTATGAGAGCGGTATGAATGAAAGGTTTCCCTCATCAGATGAGTCTTTTCATACTTGGAACTATGTTATGTATGGAACTAATGTTTCAGTACATAAAATTACGCGGGAAAGAACTTCCTATCCAAGATCCTAACGCCGTTGAGCCCCTCGTTAAAGAAACTGCCATAATTTATTGTTAGATTTTACCCTGTCAAACCTGATGAACAACATAAAATAACAGACTGATTCGACTGAATCTTAATAATAATACGAAGCAGGCATGTAATAAATAATCTTATTGGCTTCGCTACTGTGCCACAGATTACACCAAATTAAGAGCTTAATGAATGCATATTTACAGGCAATATGAAAAATATTCCTCTGCGGCACCTTAGGTAAATTTACGATTAAGATCTTCCGATAATTAATTATGAATTCCAAGTGACTCATTACACAAAATACTTTTGAGTTGTTAAAATTGTCCCCTACAATTGGAGATAAATCTCTGCTGGTTGTATAACCATTCCAATCTTCCCCAAGTTTCAAGAATCAAATGATACGACAAAACTTCGTGGCGGAAAAAGAGCCACCATAACTGGATCATTAAAAGAACCAGTTTGATGATGATGACTGTCTAACACACGCGTACATACAGCATTATAATGGTTCCGCTGTTAGTATACTGAACAATGAATGCATATTAAGGCGCACAGTACATTTCAAAACGGTTTAAAAGGAAGATCAACGAGATATCAATATGACCATGTTAATTTTGAAATGTGCATATAAGACTTCTAACTTATATTTCTTAGTGATTTCACTTCAGATTATTAATATCATAAATGGAACTGAAATTTGTCCAATTTGCTACGTTTTAATCTAAATTTTCAGACTTTTCTCATACAATAATATAAGTCCACTGTTAAATATCTTTTTCTGACGTGGCATTTTATGACTAAATTTTTTAAACCTTTAAAAAAATTAGAGTAAAAGTAAAATTCTGATGAACATGTTCAAGATCTTTATGGTAATCTGTAAATTAAAACAGCCTGAATCAGAAATAAGAATTTTTCGTTGTCATCTAAGTACAGACTATCAAACTAACACAATCCCCACCACATATTTCGTCTGCGATCAGCAGTCTTTAAATGGTTCGGTTTAGTGACTGTTTCTTTGTCCTTGATGGCAAGCTTGATGTACATACCTTCGGTTATGTTGGTCTACTGTTGCACTTTTACACTCTTCTTTCCTCTTAAATCTTAGCATAGGTGACAGCAGTCTGTTACCTTCCATCCAGTCCATGTAGGAAATAGTCATGGTAAGTGAGGATCTTCAGTATATATACATGAATGTAAAAGGCAGTGTATTTTTCGTATTAACACATAATTAAAGGGGATATCCCTGATGGTACTGAAAACATATTTATTCCTTGCGCTCTGAAAATAGCCAATACCAGGATGTAATCACCACAACAAATAAATGACTAAAAAACAAAAAATAGGCTTTCTTTGTCCCTCAAACAAAAGGACAAAAATAAATACGCACTCATTTAAAAATATCCGCTTTCATGTAGGTCAACACAAGAAGCATTCGAG
>NC_089764.1:20520112-20580112 GCF_040412425.1 Macrobrachium rosenbergii
ATATGTGTGTATATACATATATATATATATATAGTGTATGTGTGTATATATATCCATATACTCTTTCCCGCAAAAGTGTCATAGAAAAATAAAATATAGTTTTCATTTTCATTGCTACATTCATACTGTGACAGCTTAATGAAAAGGAGCTCTTGCTGAAAACCTACACAGAAGGCTCATCAAAACAAATTCGTTATACTAAATTCAGCTTACTCCATTTGTAGCAGCAATAACCCCATACAAACTAAAATAAAAAGAACATTTTAGTGTGGGTTCCTTCGAGAATCCAAGGAGAAATAGCGGTAATTTACATTTATCTTTTGCACAGATTTCTTAATGATTAGACCACTTGACATCAGAGTAATACTATCCTTCATCATCGCCTCCAATGCTGCTTGGTATCAAGGGCCTCTGTGAAATTCCTCCACTTACGTCTTTCCTATGCTTTATCCTCTACAAATCTCCAATCATCTGCGGCCTCTCTTCTCACAGTTCTCATCCTGGATTGTCAAAGGTTTTCCTTGATGTGTTATTAGACGCAACTAAGCAGAAAAGCTAGAGCGTGCATTAATTGTTACACTTTCTCTTGAATGTTCCTTCATCGATATTAAGACTAGCTGTTTCTTTCTCTTTTCAGATTGTCAATTGCCACGCACTTCCCCTTGCAGATGAATCACAGAAAGATTAGTGAAACTGGTAAGGGCGTGGCAGAGCTCTTAGTAAAATTATGAAGAACTCTCTGTCAAGAGCGGTGGTACAGGACTGCAATCTAGCAGACAATCCAGCCATGGATATGAGGGTTGGTGAGAGTGCCTGTACTTGAAGTCCCTGGTCCTTGTAAGGTCTAATATACCTTCTAGTTGGGTCGATCTTATACTGCCCCTCAAAAGTCCAGTGACATTCCACATCCTATCCCCAGTGGCAGAGTCAGGTCAAGGGCGGGTGACTTGCCTACTATGGCCGTTACCAAAATGGCAGTGGCAATAGTTGTCAAAGGGACCCTGACGTCTTTCACGACGTCTATACTAATATCTGAAAGTAAATTTTCCATTTAGCCAAGGGTTTAAAACCTTATTCAAAGACTCCATTTGGTATAAATAATGACTGTTAATTCAGTCTTTTTACCAACACGGCCCTTCGGTGTCAGTTCATACATTTACTTACGTGAGGTATAAACAATTCAGCCGTATGCCGTACATATTGACCTATAGAAATAGCAAGGCATCGCTTTCTTCCGTGGAGGATGACTTCACTTTCACTTTCTATTTTGTCCTTTATCATTATAATTAAACCTATCGCCTTAATTTGGCCTCTACTAGAGGCGTATCGAATAACTAATTCACAGAATTTGTTATCAGCTTCATACCCGTCTAACGTATATTTTATTCCCTCCATCAAAGCGCGCTTATACTACATTTCTTTACCCTTCCCCAATTCCGCTTCTATGAAAAGATACTTAATTTTTCATTAAGGTAATTACTTCTTTTTCAGTATCTGATGGAATTATATCAGCAATGAATTTGTGGAGAGTTCTTGTAAGTGTAAAGGGGGTTGCAATAATGTAAAGCTCCAAGAGCTGCCATTTTACGTCATCTACCTCTACTATTTTGTCATCTACCTACTATCGCTTTTAGTATATTTTCCACAGTATTTGTTATTTTATCTATTTACTATTTACTGTTCACGTTTCTTTCTCTACGCCCTGTTTCCCCTAATTTCACGAACGTGCTATTTGGTCTGCAGATGCTCGCTTTGTAGGTTGTTGACCAAAAGCCTTACTCCATTTAAATACAGGTGTTAATAATAATAATAATAATAATAATAATAATAATAATAATAATAATAATAATAATAATAATAAGGCACGTGGTATTACAAAAGATTCCGCCCCTTCCTCAATAATTCACAGTATTTTCTCAAAACTTTTTTTTTCAAAGGCCCTCTCCAGTTCTCTTTCCACATGCTGGCGATATTCTTGGTCAGCGTGACTCTCTCTCTCTCTCTCTCTCTCTCTCTCTCTCTCTCTCTCTCTCTCTCTCTCTCTCTCTCTCTAAGCCTAGCCTGTTTATCTGTCTACCTATCCATCTATGTGTTTCTCTCTTTTAACGATATCTGAAGCCTTGTTTTTCTCTAGACTGCAGAAAAATACTGAATAGGTGAGTGCAACAGAAAATGTTTAAATTTCTCTGTTTTAAAAATAAATTTATAGGTAATTTTGTACTTAGTGTACAATGCATTAATACACGAATATACACGTACACGAACTCCATAACATTAGACCATAATGTTTCTGAATTATCTGAGGTTTGGCAGAAAAAGCCATGCCTCTCGGACCACTTTTGTTTTGATCCAAAACTTAGGAAAACTTTAACTCATTAAAGGCAAAAGTTTGGATGACCTATTTTCCAGAAATGAAATGGTTCGTCGCTGTTTTCATAAAGCACTGTCAGACAATTACAGTACATGGTCATTATTTAACATACAAGACTTTTTCAGAATTTCCAAACTACAGGACCAATAGATTTTTTTATTAGATTATGGTAAACAGATCGGGATGAGCGTACGTATCCTAATCAACTTTGGTAAATTATTTGTTTCACAACTGGGTTATCATCGCAACGAGATACAAAAAGAATGTAAAGCGCAGAACCGATTTCAAATTGGATTAGGTTACCGTTCTTCACTACAAATAGTTGACTTGGCAAAGGGTAAAGAGCAGTAAAATGAAACTGAAAAACAAAAAAGTAGCATCAAAATCTAAACATATGACAAATAAACTGAAAATTACAGGAAAATTCAGCAAACTGAAAAATTCTGAAATAAATAACATACCTAAATATACCAGGAAGTAGTATCCTCTAGGTGGAAAAATGTATGTGTATGTATAGATATATATATATATATATATATATATATATATATATATATATATATATATATATATATAGAGAGAGAGAGAGAGAGAGAGAGAGAGAGAGAGAGAGAGAGAGAGAGAGAGAGAGAGAGAGAGAGAGTCGAGCATCCTTTTACATAAAGCGTGGGGTAACAGGAATGTGCTAATAATTCGAGCGCAGAGTAGCCCGATCGTCCTTTCCCTGCATTTAAAGGGTTCTACAGAAATCAGTAAAGAAATTAAAATAAAAGAGGGAAAGAATGATATGTTAAGGAAGTGGGAATGATAAGAAAGAGGTGAAAAAATAACTTCCAGAATTAATAAAGTAATTAGTTCTAAATATACGTAAGAGACAGAAGTAAATGGAATATAGTATGTTATGAAAATGGCAACAACTGTTCCGAACCCCTTCTGGCACTGCTACGGCTACTACTAATGCTAATGGTAATATCATTATTATTATTATCATTAAGCAAAAGAAGGAATTGGAGAATTATTTCAGAGGAAAAGAGTGGAATTTAAATAGGCTATAACAGAATGAAAATATTGGAAAATTAATATATGAATGAAAGAACAGGTACCTTGATAAAACAAATAAATTGGAATTGACAATAAGGTAAATAATGATAAATAGGAAAAACAAGTAAAGGTAAAGGAATGCATGCATAGAAAAAAAAGACATTGAATTATGAAAATGTTACAAGAATGGGACAAGAACATAAAAATACAAGAGGGTGACCAGGAAGAAACAATGAGGGGAAAAGACAACGGTGTAAAGAATGAAATAGCACAACGCTGAAAAGAATAACCATTAAAAAAATAGGTAATTAACCGAACAATAACGAAAATCTGTGACATGACAGGGTTGGGAAGATGGTCTCCGTTAAGATAAAGAAACATGAAATTCACATCGTTTTTCCACTTTTGTTGCGTTTTGAAATCGAATGCAACTTGTCACTAAAGAACTGCGTTTCCTATAAGAGCTTTCGTAGCAGGGTAGACCGTTTGCTCGTTTATAATGTGTGTGTACTTGATATAATTGCAAAGACGTCTTTTCCATATTGTTGTAACTTATGAAACGTGCTCCTAATCTCATGCCTATTGTTTGAATTCCCCACTTATCCAGAGTTCAAAGATAATTACTCTATTTGAGAGGAAACAATCATGTTGCCACTTATGACTCTTACATAACGATTTTTACATCTTAGCTCCGTTGATATAAAAGAAACCTGTATTTATCTATACATGATCCATTTCTACCAAAACAATTCTTCACTATATTTAGCAGTGATATACACAAAAACCATCACAACATTGACAAGCAAATATTTCCGTTTACATATAACTTGTGGACATAAGAATTATAGCACCTAGATGCGTTACTTTTATTATTATTATTATTATTATTATTATTATTATTATTATTATTATTATTATTATTATTATTATTATTGATGGAAACTCGCGTAAACATGGTTCATTATAGATGATTACTACTTCAGCACAACTTAATTTGTTAATTCATTTTTCAGTTTTTCTGAAGATTATATTTTCTGAGGTAAGAGTAACGTATTAATCGTCTGATGTTTATTTTACTTATATTGTAGGTTATGGACACTTTCACGTAGGTTTTCATTTTACGAAAGACATTATACACACAACTATGTATACAAGGTACATGCGCATTTTAGTGTCAACGTTCCCATATACCTTAAATATAGGACTGAGTCCCAGCAAAGTTGATGGCTGTTAAAAATGCGAAGGCAGCGAGCAGCAATGGAGCGGTGCATTGCTTAATACAGTTTACCTTGGACGCGGACCGTCGATCGGCTGACCCTAGTTTCACCCAAACTAATGTTATATCATCATTGAACATAACTCACAAGGCTCACCCAAAACATTTGTCCTTTGGGTGCAGTTAAAGTTAAAGAAAACTGATAAAAAACGTGATAAGAAAACAGGGGGAACAAATGAAAAACGAAACCCAGAAAGCTATGCAACCGCTACCCAAAGAACCTTTAATATCGATTATTGTTTCTCGCACAAGTTCTGCTGCTAGAGACACGGTTGGTTGACTGGCTGATTTAGGGCCCCCATGCATGTTCAGATTGTCTGTTTAACTATAGTCGGTGTCGGCTTATCTTACAAGGAAATATTGTCTTCAATAAGACGTAATGGCAACACTACTGACGATGTCGGCCGCAGGTTGGCTTAATTCGAATGTGCTCAGTTTTTTAATTCCCGCCAAAGCACTTACATATATGACACAAAAAATATAATACAAAAATAAGCTTAAAAATAAATATGTCCTCTTGAGTCACGTCTGAACACCTAATCTACAATGATGTGAAAACTAAATACCAGGAAGAAAGTGGTAAATGCTTACGAACGAACAGAGAAAAAGGCGGGAAGCAGATCTCGGGCTGCAGCTGAACTGAAATGCTGTCGCTTTTAGCCCCGTGCGGCAGTCTGCACTCTCATTTGATGTAGGCTACATTTAAAAAAAATATTTGAAACTATCGAAAATATGGCAAAAGACTTGGCTACACATAATCAATTTAAAATAAAGATTGTTATAAGCATTTTGATAACTAACACCATATATATTAGGAAATAGTACTACAGACTCTAGTCAGTACATAGGTTTGTTAATATTTCGGTGCTACTTTGGCTCGTTATCTACGGGTCACCCACTCCGAAGATATCGTTTATTAATATAATTTGTCGACCACACAATATAGAAATGGGTGTATATAATATACTTTCATCACCGAGGTGCTAGTACTAAACACGGCGACCAATAGAGCTTCCGCCATGTTTAGTACTAACACTTGGAGTAGGTGGCGCGTAGATTACAAGCCAAAGTAGCACCACGATTTCTTAGAATTATACATCCCTCTCATAAGTATACCTTAATTTAGTTTAACCAGACCACTGAGCTGATTAACAGCTCTCCTAGGGTTGGCCCGAAGGATACCAGTGTCTAACATACTGTACTTGTTTCAGTTACGTCCTTTTCTTAATACATTTTCCCTTATAAATGATTAGTCTTTACGTAGTATACGCCCTTTTCTTAATACATTTTCCCTTATAAATGATTAGTCTTTATGTCGTATACGTCCTTTTCTTAAACATTTTCCCTTATAAATGATTAGTCTTTATGTCGTATACGTCCTTTTCTTAAACATTTTCCTTATAAATGATTAGTCTTTATGTCGTATACGTCCTTTTCTTAAACATTTTCCTTATAAATGATTAGTCTTTATGTCGTATACGTCCTTTTCTTAATACATTTTCCGTTATAAATGATTAGTTTTCATGTCGTAACTGAGTGTCAAAAAAAAAAGTAAAAATGTGCCGAAGTTTCTTCCGCGCAAACGGGTTTTCTGTAGAACGTATAATCAAGGCCACCGAAAAAGATCTATTTTTCGGTGGTCTCGGTATAATGCTGTATGAGCCGCGGCCCATGATCTTTAACCACGGCCCAATGGTGGCCTCTCCTATATCGCTGAGAGATGCACGATTATGGCGAATTTTTACCTTAAGTAAAATAAAAACTACTGAGGCTAGAGGGCTACAGTTTGGTATGTTTAATGATTGGAGGGTGGATGATCAACATACCAATTTGCAGCCCTCTAGCCTCAGTAGATTTTAAGATCTGAAGGCGAACGGACAGACAAAGCCGGCACAATAGTTTTCTTTTGCAGGCAACTAAAAAAAACTGACTCGATCAGAATTCACAGAATTCCTTTCTGGTCGGAATCTTGAATACTTGTCATTGTCTTTCTTTCATGCTGATCTCAGTTATAACCATTTTGATACTGCTTGTTTTATGAACTCAAGCAGAAATCACGTTATAAGAATAAAGTGGGTTAGGCCTAAGGTGCACTAAGCGGGGAGGGTAAAGCAACAGTAGTGCTACAATTCCGAATGGAGAGCATATGGGAACTCGCTATTAACAAAGCCGGCTGGTAGTTTATGGACACCATGTGTAATATCGACGTATAAGATGTTGCAAAAAGCTTGGTTTTAAAAATGATACAATATCAATGTACGTATCTATGTGGGAAAAGAAAGGCTACGACAGGTTAGCGTTATCATTCAAACGACTTTAGTTTCCCCAGTGATGTTAAAAGTAGTACCTCATTTCTAACGGTTTTTGCAGTGCGTTTCAACCTTCTCTCACATTCAGCAATATATTGACAGCAAACCCAGGAAACCTTATAGCTAATAGCTACTGTCGGGCTCTGATGTACAGTATCCGTCTAATATTTTGTTGACGTTGATAGAAACCGAGTGGGCAAGGATGGCATGAGGTACAACCAGCATAGGCCTACGTACACGAATGCATCCCCCTTCTCTCGTACTAAACTCAGCAAAAATATATGTCATCATTTTAAACGTATTTGTTAATCCAAATATTGGAAATTAAGAGAAAATATATCTTCGGAGCCGCATTCAAACATGTACCGTATGTTTTTTTACGGTGTGCCTATTAAGCTCAAACCGGGTAACAATTATGAAAGCTAAGTAATAGGGAAAAGCAAATCCTTACTGAATATCCTAAGCACTTTTCCGTCAGCATTAACTTATAAAGGGGTAGGGTACGTTATTTAATGTTATAATTGTTATATGAAAAATACCAAATTCACTAAATCAATCGATAGCTTAAAAAAGTTAAAGTTGAGGCCTAGTCCTATATACGACGCCTTAAGATATTGGATACCATCATCTCTCTCTCTCTCTCTCTCTCTCTCTCTCTCTCTCTCTCTCTCTCTCTCTTCGTTTACCATTCTCTTCTCTCTCGTGCCCTTCCCCAGGACATTTTTCTCTCCTCTGTCAGCACTCAGCAGACGAGTAGCCTACATTCCACATAGCTGGTCAATGAATGATTGTATTTTCTGTGCCAGGTTAGTTGGAATGGAGTTTTGACAAAAGGATTTGATCAACATATAATAAATCTAGTAATCAATCTTTATTATTTGTTTTTTATCTTAAAGCAATTATCAAGGGCAGATGCTTCTTTTACATAGGCCTAGGTCTACGAGCCACCGATGTGTAAAGTTCATGATGATGAATTTTGATACAGTAACAATAGCATTCTGATAGCAAGACGCTTTAGTACAATAATATCAGCTGAAGGATTGTAATATCGCCATACACTACTGTGCCTACTTCACGTGTTTCAAAATGACAAAATTAATGCATGGACCTACACTGCAAAGGCAGTGTCTGACGTGAATACGAAAATGACGATGATGCTGCTTAGACCTACGGCATTACAAACACTTATATAGCTTAAAATTTGCAATATACTTTGTATGATACTGATATACCATGTTTATTTTCATGCAAAGTACTTGCATTGAATAAAGGCCTAGACCTAGTACGGATATTCAATTCACCTTACCTCATTAATAGTAGTCACGTAGGGTCGAGCCATCTCTTGATCCATGATGAACTTAAGTAGATCGTAGTCCCATAAAGAGAGGACATATACTTCAATTGTGTCAGCACCAGAATTCATTGACATCGGCACCTTTTCACGCTCCTAAAACCTGTTCTCACCGAGGCTATTTTCTTCGTCACTGAATCCCACTAGGCCTAGCTCTGGTTTCCCTTTCTGGGTTTTCCACAAGAATGTCGTATGCTGATCCCCTCTTATTCCGATCACTATATTCCGGCACTTTCACCTTCCACGGACATGAATGTTGCCTGTATAGTTCAATTAACTCCATCCTAAATAGCTTCTCCTCGGGCGAGTGTGCCATTGTCCAGAGCTCTCTGCAAACGGTCTTAACGCGGTCACGGTTGAAGTGCAACTGAAAGGGTTTAACTTAACGAGGCAACCACAAAGCGTTCGAACTGGCTTACATATCTCGGTTTGATCAAACCAAAATCAACCAAACCTTGTTTCCATAACTCCTTAGTTCATTCAATTTGATCAAGCCAAATTAGCACCACACATGCTCAATTTTTTGTCAAACCTTCGGTTGCTGGACAAAAAAAAGGGGTGGGGGAACATGAATGGGGCCCGAAGTTAAAATTTGTTTCCTTTTGTGCTTTCTTCAGTTGATATTCACATCTGAAATACATATCGCATAATTTAAGACAAATCAGAATCCAGACTTATTATATAAGTTAAGGCCTTAAAGGAATACAGAAAATTGTTATGAAACAACATAGAAAACGAGCTTGTATAGTGAACTATTGAATTTTCATCCAAGCTCTAACGTTGTGACATTGTTAGAAGAATATGATTTTGCCGTTACCATGCACACATACATACACACATACATATATATATGTATGTATATATATATATATATATATATATATATATATATATATATCTACTGTGCAAGTTGGACGGTTACACAATATTCGAAAATTTTTGAAGGTGGTCACTTTCTTGCTACTTTGGCTTGTTATGCACGCGTCACCTCGAGGTGCTAAAATAGTACTAAACGTGGCGGAAGCTCAATGGGACGCCGTGTTTAGTACTAGCCCCTCGGGTATCAAAGATATCGTTTATTAATATAATTTGTCGACCACACAATATAGATATGGGTGTATATAATACTTTGATCCCCGAGGGACTAGTACTAAACACTGCGTCCAATGGAGTTGGCGCCATGCTTAGCACTATATAGCACCTCGAAGGTGACGCATAGATAACAAGCCAAGGTAGCACCGGTAACTTTTTCTTTATATTTGAACCTAACATTAGCATCAAAACCAACAAAGAATATTTAGGCCTCAATCTCATATTGACGGGATTTTAAGATGTTTGACGATTTCAGCTTATGGTCACACGGTGGTGGGACTGTCTTTCTGTGATTCATAACAGACAAAGACTTCGTGTCCTCATGAGTCATCGTCAACAATTACATTTTTTTTATGCATACTTTCATTTCGACTACAAATATTACGGTTTCATATTTTTGTTCTTTGTTAGGAAAGAAAGCGTTCATGGTTTTTGTTATAGAATCAATGGGACCCAGAAACAGGTATGAGATTAAGCAACCGTCTTAAACATGAATATCCCAGTTAGGATCCAGTGAAAAACATTGGGAATTGTGAGTAATATCTTATCAAGAAAATGGAATTAACATCTTATAATGGAAAAAACCTTCATTCTTGAGTCACGTTGATGAACCACAGGAGGTCTCCATGGTTTTGTATTATTTTTCCTAGATACGGAATCAATCTTGTAAAGTTTCAGTTACAATAAAACACTGAGTAAGTATATTAAGAATACGACCATTTTCCCTCGTATCTTTTCGCTTGATATCTGATGAAGAAAAAAACCATAACAAATGAACGATTCATGCTTGTTTTCCAGCAAGCCTGACCTAAAGAAGGGATTGAATATGATTCCTCTTTTACTGATACCATTTTAAGTTACTTTCATTTTAAGGTAGTGATTATAGGAAGCTGAATAGTTGCACTCTGATTGTAGCCTGCTTCAAAAATTCAAAATGAAAGGACCAAATGATGTCTGTAAGTTACGCAAAATCAAAATTGCCTGCAGTTAAGTAAAGAATCATTTAACAAAAGTAAAGTATTGAAGAAAAATTTTTCCTGCACATTGTACCTATGGTAAATTGCCTTTTCTATGTTAAAAGGGTTAGTTTATCGCTATTTATACCAACCAATAAGGAGTAAATCCCATTACCGAATTTATTGACGTTAAGAACTTGCGATAACAATAATGATAACGATAACCTTCGTATAATAAAATGCAGCGTTTATCAATATATCTAATTTTTCATGAGTGACAAAGTTGGCTAACTGTTACTAAAAAACTCACCGCTCCCCTCCCACCTCATCCAAATCAGACCTAGCCTCTCTCACCTTTGTTCCACATCTAGTATTGCTGTAATATAAAGAATGTAAGTACCTTGATCTGATTCTCTCACATGTTAATTCTATTTTCTACCGTATGTGTTCACGTGAGCAGGAAAAAGGTAACAAGTTTATTTATTCAAGGACGTGGGACCTCAGAGGAAGACTGCTTGCTAATGACTGCTTTTATTTTTATTTTGATGGTTCCTCACTGGTAACATTCGACCTTACTGATGTTCTCTCTCTCTCTCTCTCTCTCTCTCTCTCTCTCTCTCTCTCTCTCTCTCACACACACACACACACACACACACACACACAAACACAGACACATTAAACAGATGATGTTGCGTTTATGACATTAACTTTTCACTGACAGTTTCTGATCGTCTGTGGAACTCTCAGATTAAGCAATGACTAAAATTGCGTATAGTTACAAGTTCAAAAGAAGTTAATAAAACGATTAGAAGAAGTCCGTTATCGTTTTTATTCATAGAGGAAATTCTAAAACTGTTAACAAGACTTTAACAATCATTGCATCAATTACAACTGATATTGGCTTCTGTATTTATTTTGTGAACATTGACAGAATTGTTTATTTCAGAGATGCCTGAAGTAGGCTTATGGCATCGAATTTCCAGCAATTTTATATACTGGTATTTTGTTATCATTTGCCTTTCAAGCATTTTCACATTATACTTTTATCACTAAGAGAAATTTAGATTTTTTTCTATCAATACATCCTCTGGAGAGAAAAATTACTGCATATATATATAAATATATATATATATATATATATATATATATATATATATATATATATATATATGTGTGTGTGTGTGTGTGTGTGTGTGTGTATAAGTAAATAAAAAAAGGAGAAGTTGGCACTATTTTCCTTTGTTGATGATAGGAGGGCAGCCTAGATATGAGCCTTGCAACAGCATTCCTTTGCGTCGTAAGTGCATATATCTGGAAGTTTTTAACTATCTGTAGCAAAACTTTACAGGGGCAGAACAACAAAAGCACTAGCCGCACGCAATATTTCATTCATGTAAGCGAACCGGTTCTCCACAAAAGCGTATATTCAGTACAGAAGAGAGAAGGGAAGTAGTAAAAAAACGAAATAAAGAATAAGAGGAGACATAGAGTAAAAAAAAAAAAAACGCTTGATTGATTGTCAGGGACAAATTTCGTTAGGGGCATTTGACACTTATTGTATTTCTGTGAATTTGCATGTTATTGAATTTTATTCTTGTTCCGCATTTTCTGTGCTTCAGTTTCCAGCGAGCACACTGTGCTTTGAAGTTTAATCTCTCTCTCTCTCTCTCTCTCTCTCTCTCTCTCTCTCTCTCTCTCTCTCTCTCTGTGACCGATTCAAATGGACTGGATTTCCGTTCGAATGAGTATTATTTCAAGAACGCATTTAATTTTGATAACGACCTCGTTGGCAATTTGAGGCAAGGGAACACAAGGCCTTCCTCATGGTCCATTAGTCAGGTATCATGACTTGTCAGGTATAACCATCAGCCCGGTAAAACCATATTTTTTCGGTGCCCGAGCTAAGTAACGCGCACATATATCAGCGGGTCTTTCTTCCAAGAAGAACGGTATTTTAGGCGGATAGCTCAGCCAGGTAACATAAGTTCACTTAAGGGTGTTCTGCAGTCTCTTGATATGGAGGTAATGACTTGACCCGGATAAGGTGTGAGGTTGAGTGTTTATATTATATCAGTTAAGTACAGAACCGAAGGCCTCGAGAATACCGGACTAAACTGGCGACATTGAGGACAAAACGACCAAGTGTATTGTGTTTATTTGTTTAGTCAATGAATTGGTTCTTTTATTAGTTTGTACACGTTTTTATTTTCATTTTCATTTTGCTTCAACTCCTATATTTTCAGCTGTCCTCAGTTGTTCAATATTCCCATAGGAAATAAACGGCCAAAACACGTCATGGATTTAGCTCAGCTGTTGAAAGGAAATACTGATTCTATATACATTATAGTATGATAAGGACACTGAAAAAGCTAAAGTGAAATAACGCAAAATCATTGCTGGAATACGGCCTCTTAATCTGAAACTCATTAAGAAATTTGTTGGCGAAGGCAAAAGTACAGATGTCTGTGCATCGTAGAGAGTACGATTGAGAGGCTTTGGAACTTTTTAGCGGTGGTATTCCAGATCTCTACATTTTCCCTCTGTATTTTTTTCCATATCGGCACAAGAACATGCAGTAACTGCGTTGTGCCTGCCAGTCCGGCGGTCTGCGCATAAGGGGAATATCCTATTTTGTACGTTATTAATGCTGACAAGCTGATAAAACAAGATTACCTTTGGTGGTTTCAGTTCAGACGAAGCTTTCTGAAATATGGACATTTATATATCAAACACGAACTCTTGGCTCCGAGCTCCTCCTTAATCTCATAACAACGTAGACGTTATATATTTCTGCAAAATAGTAATTTCCCAAACTAAAAACTGTTTTTATACACTATTTCAGATGAAAAGTACCCTACCCGGAAATATCCTTTAGTTGAGACCATTTTTTTAAAGCAGCCTGTCCCTGGGAAAATGTTTCCCAATATCTGATCGGGGCATTTTAAAAATAGCTTTCCTTCGGAAAAGGTTACTTTCTCCAAAAACAGGCTTAACTATTGTGTTCTCTGAACAACTTATTCGATACATACGATCGTCATCTGATAAATGACGCCTGCAATTTTTCTTGAAAAAAACATCTTGTCTCTAAAAGGCGTTATTAAAAAAATATCAAAAGCTTTACTAATTACGGGTACTTCCTCCGAATAGGCACATTATCTCTCTAAAGAAAAGTATTTTCTTTCCCCAAGTAGTTTCTAATCTCTTTCTTTTGAAAGTTTTCTCCTAACATCTTTTATCTTTGGTAATCTTCGTTTTGAAATACCTTGTCTCTGAAAAAGCCCTTTCATACCCCTCAATCGACCGTCTTCAAGTTTCCTCAAAACATGGTGATCACGACCCTTGTCTCTTCTCCGACACCTCACTGGGTCTTGATGAATGGAGGAAAGAGAGAAAGGGAGAGGCAGAGAGACAGACAGACAGATAAACAAACAGACACACACAGACAAACAGACAGGGAGAGCTGCAGTATAGACAGCATTTCTGAGGTAAGGAGAAAAAATGTATTTCGATGAGAGACAGAGAAGGAAAGAGCATACTCTTAAAATAACCTGGGGATTAAGGTTATTTTAAGAGAAAAAGTGAGAAGACTGAAAATGTGTTCTATAGAGGCGGAAAATGTCATGGGAGAGAGAAAAGGCGAGAAAGAGAGATTTGCACAAGTGGAGATGAATCTTACTTGTGAAATGAGGAAATGATTCGATCAGCAGTGAAGCTTAAGCATTCCAGGAAAAAAGCCTTGAGTTTAGTGATTTTTCAGTTGGTTCTTTGAGTTAACATATTTCCCAAGTTTGTCTTTCACAATCTCTCAATGGCGATCCTAGTGAAGCATTACTACGTTCTATGACATGATGTCAACCACATGATACGTCATTACAAGGAAGATTCTCGCAGTTTAGGTAGGCACTTTTCTGGACATTTCTTGTTAGAACGTACTTTTGTATAATTACCGAGAAACTAAAATTTGGTAAATAACTAAACTTTGAAACGGTATAATGACCAAATACTACCTCCATTGGGCATCCCAGTAATGACATCAAAATGTTTATTTAATTTTGGATAACAGTAATTTTTGAATTATCAGTAGCTTTCTGGTGTTAGTTATTCATGAAATTACTGTTATTATTAGACTATTACTACATTTATCCCAGTCAGTAAACTAACATGAATACGAATACATACACATGAGAACAAATCCGTCTTCTATTCTAGCTTTATATATATATATATATATATATATATATATATATATATATATATATATATATATATATATATATATATATATATATATATATATATATATATATATATATATATATATATATATATATAATCAATATGAATCAATAGCATAGAATTTAATTTTCATAATACCCTACAGTCTCCTTTGTATAATCTCCTTTGTAACGCAGAGGCTTCGGTCTCCCACCGGCTCAAGAGTGGGTGATCTTCTGCCATAAATGACCAAGGGGTTAGCAAAGATGAAAAATAAATGCCGGTTAAAAAATTCCCTAAACTTCGAGTGTACCCTTTGTGGCACCGAATAAGGGAATGAGAATCCCGGAATAGAACTGGAGTCTCTCTCTCTCACACACACACACACATAAACACACGCACACCCATACGCACACTCCTGCAATTTAATTACAATTTAACCTTATCTTGCTGATCGTCCGATGAATCTCTCTCTCTCTCTCTCTCTCGCACTCTCACACTTTACTGGAGCAGGGAACGCTACGAGATTCATGCATCACTGCCGTTGTTGTCGGCAATGAATCAAACCTACCAAATTTGTCTTGATGGAGACGGAATACAGGTGAGCAAACGTATGCACATATTTTTGAGGTTACCCGTTTATTCCAGCCCATTCATCTTCGTAATGGTGTTTAACACCGTGAAATGAAATTTGTTTCTTCTCCTCCTCCTCCTCCTCTCACTCTCAAAGAGACCAATCCTTCCCGAGACCTCGACTCGGTGGCTGTCAGGCTAGATTTACAACTTTTAAAGAAGCCGACATATGCATGCCTTCAACTTTGCAACTACTAGCTTACAGTTCTTTCTTTCTTTCTTTCTTCTTTCTTCCTTTCTTTCTTTCGGTTAAAAGGAATTCCCACTGTTCTGCTACTTCGACGCTGCAGCTGTTAGACTCAGTCCCTGTCAGAGGACTGGATGAAATAATTCTGGCTTTTCATCCTATTTTTTCATAAAACTTAAATTATTAAAATCTAATGTTATCTTTTTTAAGTCTCTTTTTTTCATTTGACACCGAGACATTGGTTTTTCTTTGCTTGAAATCTAGTATAAATGAAATTGTCCTAAAACACTCATTCTTTGCTCTGAACTTGCAGTCCCTGTCAGAGGATTGAATGAAATAATTCTGGTTTTTCATCCTATTTTTTCATAAAACTTAAATTATTAAAATCTAATGTTATCTTTTTAAGTCTCTTTTTTTCATTCGACACCGAGACATTGGTTTTCTTTGCTTGAAATCTAGTATAAATGAAATTGTCCTAAAACACTCATTCTTTGCTCTGAACTTGCAGTCCCTGTCAGAGGATTGAATGAAATCATTCTGGCTTTTCATCCTATTTTTTCATAAAACTTAAATTATTAAAATCTAATGTTATCTTTTTTAAGTCTCTTTTTTTCATTTGACACCGAGACATTGGTTTTTCTTTGCTTGAAATCTAGTATAAATGAATTTGTCCTAAAACACTTTCATTCTTTGCTTTCAACTTGGAGTTGGTTTTTAAATTTTGATGAAGCTTAGTCTTACGCAGTCCTGAACATAAAAGACTTAAACCAGATAACGATATCAGACTTTCTCAGTCCTTGAAACCGTATTCATATTTTCGCCCATTTTATCTAGAAATGTGTTCACCATCTGCAAAAACAAGTGTCTCTGTTCTAACCAAGGTTATATCTGATCAACAGTAAAAATTGGTAATTTAATCATCTTTGTTTCTTAAGATTCAAGTCCTTTTTTATAATTCCGATCTTCAGAACGGAATTATCTGGGTATTAAAGAAGGTTACAGCTTTTTTTGCCAAATATATCCAACCTCATGTTAACTGAATTTTTGCGTTCTCCTGTGACACTATACATTAGAGAGAGAGAGAGAGAGAGAAAGAGAGAGAAAGAGAGAGAGAGAGAGAGAGAGTTATCCTAGTCAACCACCTAATGACGGAAGTAAAAAAAAAAAAACTGCAGATGGTTATCAAATAACCATTAAAGACGAATAAATGTCACATTGGAATATGATTCGATGCCACTCATGTCTCGGTAATTAGCCTAATTAGGAGGCAGGTCTTGACGAAAAAGCTCCTCTGAGTATGGACTCCGTTCGCTCTCCAAAGAAAACCACTGGTCGGGGAGAATACCAATTACAAGCAGGGAAAGTTTTGGAGCAAAAGCATAACATTTGCGTAATATTTGTTATTGTAATTGTTGCATGTACATATATGGCTACTTGTACTACTAAATAAGTAATGTTTATATTCATATATATGTATAATGCATGAAAGAATATGCATTCATACGTTCCCACGTATTTCTAACCTTATGTTAACAAACCTTCAGTGTATGTATGATGAGAATGTTAGACTGAGGAATTTTTTTTTTATTTTTTACTCTACGATTCAAAACTCAGAATATAAATGAGTCAGCAGATTTTTTCTTGATCAATGGGACCACCTTTTCAGGAAATGCAGTATATATAATTGATAAAGGAAAAGATGAACTAATGCAAGTAAAAAATGCGCCGAAGAAACGAGTTTCCTGTACAGCGTATAATGCTGTATGGGCCGCGGCCCATGAAACTTTCAGCCACGGCCCGGTGGGGGCCTGGCCTATAGCGTTGCCATACTCCCGATCATGGCTAACTTTAACCTTAAATAACATAAAAACTACTGAGGCTAGAGGGCTGCAATTTGGTATGTTTGATGATTGGAGGGTGGATGATCAACACACCAGTTTGCAGCCTTCTAGCCTTAGTAGTTTTTAAGATCCGAGGGCGGGCAAAAAAGTGCGGACGGACAGACAAAGACATCTCAAAAGTTTTCTTTTACAGAAAGCTAAAAACCGGTCAGCATACCTAAACAGAAGACTCATCATCAGTGCTGCTTATGATAGTCAAAATACATCTAATCTTTGACTTACAAATGTTCTCGCAGTTCATAGATGTAAGAGCCCTTCTTTTCTAAAACCTCCTTCTTACATTTTTCTCTATACTGTCTTGGCATTCAGTGCTTCGATATCTCTCACTGGATTAGTTAGCCATTCATTCTCCAATTTTTTTTTCCACACAACCAAACTAAACCAGCTTATGAACATTTTATTTTAAGCTAAACACACACACACATACACACATATACACATACACACACACTCATATATATATATATATATATATATATATATATATATATATATATATATATATATATATATATATATATATATATATATATATAATGTGTATATTGGAAATAACGAATACATGAGCATGTGATTCGCTGAAACCCGACGTGAGTCAGAATATATATATATATATATATATATATATATATATATATATATATATATATATATATATATATATATATATATATATATATATATATATATATATATATATATATATATATACTGTATATATATATATATATATATATATATATATACTATATATATATATATGTATATATATACATACATTTATATACATATATGTATATGATCTCATTTTGAGTAACAAAAAGTGACAGAATCTTATGCATTTTAATTACAATGCAAACAGAATATCAGACCTCTCATTTGAAAATATATATAATATTGATAGAACCTTCGAAATCCAGTGGTTCTAATGTTCGAAATCCATCAGTAAAGAATTTTTCGAAATTTCACCTTAATTAATTGTATAGTTTAAATATTTATTTCATCAGAGCTGGACCATTAGCCTTGGTCATAAGCCAGTATATTAATTAACACTGGGTATTTTACTTTATGTTAAAATATCTAATAATATAAAGGTATATTTTAGCCCCGAATAATTTTCAGTGATCGAGGTCTAAAAAAAGCTGTCCAAAATTTCTGAAATTAGGTAAGATATTACTCTAGATAATATTCATGATATTTATTGCAGGCATAATGCACGTGAACCCTTAGATGGACACATGAAAAATATTTGTTTATATTTAATGATCTGTATAGACGTAAATGGTCATTCAAAATAGTAATGATGATAACTAACTTTAAACTATACCCTATCTGACGGATAGATACTACGTTACAGTACCAATATTACATAGTGCCATTTCATTTGCATGTAATTATTGGTGCACGTGACTTACTAAATATTTTTTAAAGCGATAGATTGATGGAAACCCTTTATTTCATTAAGATAATACTAAAATGTAATGAATGTGACTTCAAGGTCTATGAGTCTTTGAAAGTTTTTAAATTTTTCTTGATGTCAAAGTCATACGGGGACGATCCAGCTGGTGGGATGACATTTAAAAAGGAGATATTGTATTAAGAATAATTTTTTAAAAACACTTTTAATTTGCAGTCTGTTGGAAGATATGCTTATCAAATTCGTCTGCCAAGTCACTCATTTTGTCCATTTAAAAACCCTTCCTTGTCATTTTCAAGATGTAAAGTATTCATTTTAAAACGAACAAATCCAGATTATGTGGAATTATCAGAAACATTTAAATTCCGAGAAACACGTGAACGACAAATACAACAGGAGAGTACGCCAAAAAATGAAAACGTATCATTTTACCGAAACTTGTCTGATAGTTACTTAGAGTTAATGCTTACATGATCTACAGTGGTGAGATTAGTCTTATTTTACAGGTTCAGTATTTTTGCAACAAACTCAGAACCTAATTAAATTTACAGTGTAATTAATATGAACACTTCAATAGCGTCAGCTGGAGGGATCAAGGTAAGACAAATTTTGCCTTTCATATTTTTCCGCTGAAACTCATCAGTTTGAGGAATCGATCATTTCTGGACAGTTTCTGTTTATTGATAAATTCGAGTTTGGACGAAAATCTAAAAAAGGAAAGGGCTTACCAACGCACAGTTTGCTTCGGTTTTATGAAACATGGGCTGTAAAGCTAAGCACAGGAGCACTTCCGTGCCATTCAGCACCCGAGAAAGTGAATAGAGAGAGAGTTAGAGTTGTTGGACAGCAAGATAAAAAGACCCAGACAATAAACGAAATTAATTACAAGGATCTAAAGGTGGAACTGGAAGAAAACCTCGCGGCTGCTCTAAGAAGCAACTAAGGTGTTGGACAGCTAAGTTAAGTATACCTTAGTTTAACCAGACCACTGAGGAGCTGATTAACAGCTCTCCTAGAGAGGGCTGGCCCGAAGGCTTAGACTTATTTTACGTGGCTAAGAACCAGTTGGTTACCTAGCAACGGGACCTACAGCTTATTGTGGAACCCGAACCACATTACACCGAGAAATGAACTTCTATCACCAGAAATAAATTCCTCTAATTCTTCATTGGCCGGTCGGAGACTCGAACTCGGGCCCAGCAGAGTGCTAGCCGAGAACGATACCAACCCATCCAATGAGGAGCTGGACAGCAATACTGGAAAAAGGCATCGGGAATGGCGATCAAGTAAAAGGCTAAAAACGTATAGTAGGCGTAACACTGTCTACGTTGTCTTCAGTTTTATTTCTTTAGCAAGATCAGGGTGTAACTATTATATGCTGCCACTATTACGAGATACTTTGTGTTCCAGGAAAATTGCTGTTCCCTCCCACGACAAAAATGAAAGATAGGGCTGCTTGAATTACGATCTCCGTAATTATGGCTTTGTCATCTGGCCTCGTCTGGTATAATTTTGTGCTTTACTAAAAAAAAAAAAAAAAAAAAAAGAGCACTATGATGTTTTGTACTAAATGGTTTCTTGCTAACCAGTGATAAGGAAAAAAAATTGAGTATATACTGTATATATCAAAATTTGTTTTATGGACAAAGTTATAGCAGCAGCAAACAAGATCACTACTAAGAATGTAAATAAACACCTTACGTCACAAATTCACTTAATAATGTTCGGAAGCTGACGTAACCGTGTGACATCACAGCATCATTCAATTTAATCCTCGGCTGAAAGTATCACCATATATACTTCATCTAAGGATTAAAGAAAAATGACGTGGAATTTATAATGATATTATTAGCACTCATAAATTGAGCTCATTCTTATGGAACGAGTAAATAAAATTCACAGATTGATCGACAAAAGAAAGGGGAATTATCTGTCACAAAAAATGGTTAGAGGTTTGGTGTAGACTTTCTTGTTTTCTTGGCTCAAGTGAAAGATCGTGAATAAGAATAATCGGCGAGTGTCGGATTCCTGTTGAACAAACGCGAAGTGCAGTTATCGTCAATGACTACTTTTTCAGTCTGGGAACAGATTCTAGTGAACAACGACTCGACATCCAAACTGTGCTTAAACGACTGTTCGACAATCAACAAAGAGAATATAGCAATATAGAATGAAAATGAATCTTTAACAGCGCGATATTTTTGCCCGTATAGCGTTTGCATTCCTTTGCCAAGGTATAAAGACATCATTTTGTACACGCAGTAACCACCATCGCAATTTCTAGAACTGTCCAGTTTTAGGGCTGTGACACAGTGACCTTTTCCCTTCATTTCCAACATCGTCGTGTCCGAGCTCTAACGTCCTTGGCATATTCTCTCGGTTCTGCATCCTGCTGGAAAAGATCGAAGGTAAGAAACTTTTTGGAACTCTAAAAGAAGAAAGAATTCCATTTTCTGGCTTCACATGCTGACGTATCTATTGCACGGGATTTTAGTAAATTTGTGAGAACAGGCCTTAACAGTCATCTGCGTCTCAGCCAATAGACGATCTTAATTTTTCATTCAAATATTTAGGATTAGGTTAATAACTCGAGACAGTGTATATTACGTAAATATCATCTTGCACAAAACAATATAGGATAAACCATACTTGTAGATAGTGACGCGCCTATTATTTATCACAGAAGCGTTAAGTTTTGTTTCCCTGATAATTGACAACCTACTGTAAATCACATTTGATTAATTTGAGGTTATCTTGCATCCCCTTCTTCGTAATAGGTTTAGACGAGCAAATTGCGTATAACTTATAAGATTATTTGTTTTACATTTGTATATTTTAGTCATATCGGGCATACAGCCCTATCTATTAAAATTTGAATAGTCTTGTTGCTTATTAACTTCTAATATATATATATATATATATATATATATATATATATATATATATATATATATATATATATATATATATATATATATATATATATATATATATATATATATATATGTATATGTATATGTATATATATACACATATACTTTCATAAACATATGTGTGTATGTATGAATATAATCCACGCGTCCTGTGTTCCTTCCTTCACAAGGTTTATTTTGTCCAAATATAACCTTGCTGAACACCTATTATAAGATATATAGAATTCACTCAGCTCAAGATCAAAACCGCCATGGGGGCACAAAATATCCCCTGGACCTAGCCCCCTACGTTTCCTTATACTCCTTTCATTTCCTTGTTTTTGCCTGATTTTTATCCCTTTCCCCTTATATATTACTAATATTTTTGTTTGCGCTATGATATTCATTTCGTTGAGGCATAAGGTCGTTAATATCGCTCAGTTTTGTAAAGAAACTATTATTTCTTCAGTGTTTATATCAAATGATAAATAATAAAATTCTCTTTTAATTACAGTAGTTTAATCATTGACCGCAATGAGCAGTGTGTTTCTTACTGATTACTAATTGTCAGGCGTGATTTTAAACACCCCCAATATTCTCCTGTCCCCTTTTCGGACTTTGGCCATTGTTATCAAACAACTCAGCCAGACACGCTCGTATTGGTTTGAAAGATTCGCTCTTGAATAAGAGACGTAAGTGCAGTATGAAAAATTTCAAGTTGAACAACCAGGTGGTCAGAGAGCTCTGGGAGAAAGAAACACGTTGAAAAGCGAAAGTTAGAGGTCAAGCCACCTGTGGTTAAACGGACACTTTAAAAACTGAAGTAGTGTCTATTTTACGCCTTGCAAAGCGCACTGTATGAAAGTTAGTCATTCTGTATTTAATAAAGAATTATGGAAATATTCCGTAAATTATTTATTAGCGGATTTTATCTCGTGGTCATTCCCGTTTTATTTCAACATGAATTTTGCTGCAATGTTTGCATATGATTGTTTTACTTATCCACAACAATTTACGTTGAAACGTTACACTAGGATCTTAGTAGGAGGCAGATACTGGCCCATGCAGGTAAAGTGTCAGGTTCCTCTAGGATAAATATGGTTAGGATAGTTAGGATGGGAATTTTTCCCCAGCATCTGAGCTGAATAAACTGAACTAAGAGCTTGCATTCTGGATGGCGCTAGGAATGAATTGATAAATATTTAAACTTTCGAAGGTAGAAAATTAATTATCTAAGATGTTAACATTATATCTTCCGACTTCACATGGTATGTCGGAAATATCCCTTATGATGGTTATAAATAAGTTGAATACAGTTGCTACCTGATATGTGAGCCAAGAGTAGTGATCCCTAATGTTATAATTGTCATTGACTGATGCGCAGGGAAAAATTTCCTTGGTTCCAATACATATCATGACCATGTGTGGCTTTATCATTATCATTTCTACTTTTGTCACCCTTCGTTATTCGCGTCTTGTTACTACAATTTTATTATCATTCATTTACAGATATGGAGAATAATGAGTCATTGTGTTTCAACAGTAACGATTCATCATGTCCTGATTGGATATCATTGGGTGAGTTGAACAAGGAAACTGTTTCACTTTTAAATAGCTTTAGAAGATAATTTGGGAAAGAGACGTTGTTGCTGGAGGTTATCTTTAAGAAAAATAATGTAATGGGATACAACTGAAAAATTTAAATAAGGTTTAATATCACACAATGGGCTACAGTAGTTTTAACTACCTTTCACTTGCTTTTACGCCAAAGTTATATATTTTCCTTATAGATCTAGCGGCTTTTTGTAATATAAGACTTCGAAATCTTCCCACAGAAAGCACAAACACTCAAATCTGTCAAGATCCAGTGATTATCACGCTATCCGCAGTTAATGACTTATTGTCAACGTCACCATCTGCTCCTACTCTTTCTGCTGAAAGACACTGTCCAACTCCCAATACCGTAAGTGTATCATATCAAGATGATTATGTCTTTACACCATCGAATTCTTCCAAATCACCGAATGATTCGGAGATGCATCATGAGCCGACCACTATAACCGAGTCGTCTGCATTGAACTGCCTTACCAACGGGACTCCATCGAAGATGAACGACGAATCGAAACCTGAGGACGAGTCAGCTTTATCATGTGTTGGTTTCCTTGACGACCAGTCAAGCAAGGTGTTCAGTCCCAAGTTCGACAACGACGACTTCACTTTACCGCTCACGGAACTGTTTCCGTCTAGGTATATGATGCCTGTCACCAAAAAAGAGGCCCAGCTGTCTCCTGACATTGAGTCACTCCCACGAAGATTTGATTATGATGATTATTCCTTGCCCTTAATGGAACTCTCTCCTTATAAATACTTGTATCAGTGAAAGGTATTCAAAGGTTCTCCTCACAATGTTCCACCATTTCCCTAAATTACTATCTAGATTTCCGTTCACTTTCAATGTTGATATCAAAGCTATATTCCTTAATCACAAGAAAAGGTATATTGTTAAGTTAGTGTTCATTTCAGGTTGTCGCTCAAGTTTCGTTTATGTTAATGCCATAACCTACCGTATTTTAGTTAAAATTTTTCTTAGTGACTTACGGCATAATTTGACGTATCTCCGTCAAGTTGCCACTAAAAAAATTTAACTCTAGATAGAAAGTAGTGCTTCGGTGTTTTTACAGCATAAGCATTACAGTTTTTAAAGGTTCAAACCGTGGTTTTAATATAATAAATAAACATTTTAGAACACTGACACTGGTTTTTATTTTACCCTCTAGTAGTTGTTCTGACAACAACGACTATACTTTTTGTAAATGAAGGTTTAAGACCTGATATTTTGAAACTGTTTGCAATCATCTGTACCGTCTTTTAGAGATGTAATTTAACATGTACAGTTAGAAATACGTTTTAATTGTTTTTCTTTAGCTTCCCAGCGTTCCGACCGTGACTTGACAGCAATTCAAGTACTCACCTACATATTTATATACCTGACGTCTGCAAAATCTTTAAAGTTATAGGTTCAGATCTTTCAGTGCCACCTCCAGATTTATCTTGATCTGAGTTTCTAGTGCAACAGTTAGTGACTCTGGTTTAAATGTCGTTTTCGTTTCAAAACTTTCAAAACTTTACTGCACTCTGCAGTGTCATTACCCAAGAAATTTGTTTCCATCATGAAGCCTTAAGCGGAAGTTAATGTGATATTGACGGGTAAGAAAAAAGTAATTTTTTTAAAGGTGTAGTCCCAATCCTTTGAGCTTTTGCCTCTTATTAGGGATGGCTTATTTTTGAGGATCTGATTTCATGAAAAATTAGTTTTTTTTTTTTTTTTTTAGAAAAGTCCTTGGACACAACTTTCAAGGGTTCTATTGAAAAGTAGATATTTGTGTTAATGTCGTTTTACCGTGTACCAAATTTTAGATGGCCATTCTGACATTTCCTTGTCAATCAAACCACAAATGAGATTTATTTAGAGCAAAATCAGTTGTTGGAGAAAATTCAAGATGAATTGCTACCTTGAAATACCATTTTTAGTACGTCGTAGCGTGGGTGGGTTCTATGCTTTGATTCCCCATTGGCAAACTGTCTCCCGATGAAAGAATTTCATTGGTGCACGTAGCTCAGGTGGTTTAAATCCAGTCTAAAAATTCTCTCAGTCGGATATGGCATAGGGAATTTCCAGCTTAGGTGAATTCAAGATGAAAGGCTACCCATTGTAAGAACTGACCTTTCTCTGTATTGTACTGCAGGAAGAGGGAAAAGGTCTGATGCTTGTAATTTCCAACCTTGTATCTTTAAAGTAACATGATTGTAAACATGAAGCTTGGAACAGATTTCTCTAAATAAAAATAGTAACAATGATAGTTAACACTAAGGTAAAAGGGATTCACTATTATGTATGGAACTTGCAGGACTAAAAGTGAATGGAAGTGAAGAATTACTTGTCTTTTACTTTTATTAAGAATGATGATGCATTTCATCTTATATATTGGCAGCTCAAAACTCACTTATCCATTGAGCGATAAGTATTTTCCTTCAGGCACGTTAGCTTAAGATGGACTCATAAACACTATCAGTGAAATCTTGAGATGTCCACTTCCTTAGGTAGTTACATATCTATTTGTCATAGCTACACTCACTATTATTAACTACTCACTGCATTGCCTGAATTACATGATTATGGGATATGAATAAATATAAATATTTAACCTTTGATCCTTATGATATAACTACTGTCATCTCGACTCTAGAGGACTTTGTAACACAGCATGGAGCCCTTATACTATAACATACGAGTAATGTATAATATATTCACCCAGAAGGTTATAATAATGTCATCCATAATTCAAATGGTCTGGTCAGTTAACAAGGCAATATCCCAAATTAATTAACCATAAGTGATTTCATATGAGTAATGCATACTTATCCATTCCGGTTGTGGTGACGTCATCCCAAATGCAAATGGTTTGGGAAGTGAACGAGCAGCATCCGAATTTATTTAATCATGTTCTAAGTGAATTCATTTGCTAGGGGTTAACTGTTTTAAATTATAGCCAGGCCTCCCCTTCTTAGTCTTTTGTGTACGTTGAGGTGGGAATAAGGTCCAGGCGAAGAGCCGTGGTTCCTGTGACTGACAATATGTCGGCTGCTTTGTATGTCTTACTGTATAACATCTTAGGTGTTATTGCTTGTTTTGAAACATATATCTATGTCTGGAGCATACTCGAAGGGCGGGGCTTTCTCATTTTGCGACACTGGCGGTATTGACTTTTTAGGTTACCTAACCCACACCAGTGATAAACCAACTTTCTTCATGACAGCATTCTTTATTAAGGCCACCTATTTTTACTTCTTTGTTTCCAGCTTCAGTTTTGATCAGTCTACTTAATATGAATATTTGAAACACCAATCATTTCACTACCGTTGTATAAAGTACGAATGGCAATCTTTCATTCGATTTCATAGTACTTAGGAAATCGTACAACATGGGGAAAAATCCTTTCTCCACTCTCTCTCTCTCTCTCTCTCTCTCTCATTTTTTTTAAATCCTCCGTAAAGTTCATCTTCAGTCCACTTTGTTGTGAACACTCCCATATAGATGAACGAAGACGTAAAAAGATAAAAAGATGAAAAAAGTTAAGGGAATTTGCTAACTTTTGTCAATTCTCTTCACCTTGTGGTTTCTCCCATGGGATGCGATGGCTTTTCAATAAAACCCTGTTAATGGTATGCGCTTTCTTCACCACTCTCCTCGCGGAATTTCATAAAATTTGAGGTCATTAATTTGAGTCTATCAAAGTTTTCGAATTAATATCACCACTTTCTAGTTCGCTAAAGACGCCGCGAAGATTCTCCGAGGTACTCACCGCAAATTGGCGACATTTTACGATGAGGAGGGGGGGAGAAGAGAATGACAGCAGGGCAGATAATCACGTGAAAAACAGACAGAGAGAGAGAGAGAGAGAGAGAGAGAGAGAGAGAGAGAGAGAGAGAGAGAGGCGTCAGTTTAATTAATATTTTCGGGTAGATATTGAGCTTACGCTTGTTTTGTTTTTCTTTGCACATTTTTAAATCTAGAAGTGTGAGTAATATTTACTAATGCCTCATAGTTATTGAGTAACAGAGAGAAGTATATTATATATATATATATATATATATATATATATATATATATATATATATATATATATATATATATATATATATATATAGAGAGAGAGAGAGAGAGAGAGAGAGAGAGAGAGAGAGAGAGAGAGAGTATTTAGCCACAAGGAAAACGAAACAACAGAGCTTGAATCACACTCCGTTGTTCCACTTTTCTCGTGACTTTGTATATATTTTCTAAAACACCTTCTTAAGAAGAGGCCTGAGGATCAACCCGTCGACGTCATCCGATTCCCAATGTCCTCCTGACAGGTTCATATCGTTGATTTAATTGATGATAGCAGATTCCAGCATCTTCCTTTTGTACGGACAACTACTTTTGAAAACCAGCTCTGCCCCACTCCAGTTTATGTTATGGCCTTTGTCCCTAATGTGTAGGAAAATCCAGAACCCTCTGAAGCATATCTCACTCATCTTTTGTGCTCTGTTATTCTTTGCGAGATGGACCTACCCGTCTCCCCCACATAATCTCATTACAATTGCTGCACGGAATCTTGTAAACTCCTGCTTATTCCGCTTTTTTATTTCAGTATACGTTTATGAGCGAGCTCCCGATGGATTTGGGATCATGGAAAATAAAAGAATTATTAGACCTGAGATGTTCTGTAGCTTTTTGGATGTTTTCGTCGTACGGAAGCCTTATTTTGTATATTTACCCTTGCATCTATCATCTATCCATATTTTACCAGTGAACAGGGCACAGAAGGAAGTGCTTGAAATATATGGTTGCAACGTTCAACCAGTGTTTTATGGACCTTTTTATCTTCATATTATACTGTCGAATTACAGTAAAAGATATTAATTTTTGCCCATTATGGAACATCAAAATTTACGTCAGATTTTCGGCTTCAACCCAGCTGTCAAGCACATCTCTAGACAGTATGAACGACTAGTTCATGGGTTACACAAGAGGAGGAACCAGAAAAAATTTCTGCAAGATTGCCTACAAGAACAAGTTTCTCCCAAAATGCATTGCTTCATGCGATGGACATCGACTTCAGACCCATTTCTGGACTTCATTAGCACACATTCCTCCAAGACAGAATACATGCCACACACCAAGACATCTACTGTATGTGATGAGAAGAAAAATAAATGAGCTAGCCACATCGCTCCGCCTCCTGTGTAGGAATGATGGTATGTACAGATATCTTTCCTACTTTGTGCTATCAGGTGCTGTTGAAAACAGAAATTTGCGCAACAAATTAAAAAGACTAATTCGGAACAGTATATGGAATAAACTTGGCTTACCCAATAATGTGCCGAACCTCTCTAGCCACCGCAGAAGAACAGACGGTTTTAAATCTTGGTGTTCATTCGCTCTAAAAACAGGTCCCGAGAGTAATCTTAATTTCTTTGTTGCATTTGATAAACATTTTGCAAAAAACAAAAAAGATGCGTGTCTCAAAGGCATCTTGGTAAATGTCTTGGAGCAAAATAACAACAAAAAAGCGTTAGTTAGGAAAAGGGAGAATACAATAATCAGAAAATCTGACAAAGACGGAAAAATAGTTCTCTTAGATAAGGAGACGTACATCAGTAAAGTTCAAGAACTTTTAAACGATGCGGAGACCTATGTTAAATTAACGAACGCTCCCACAACAAATATTGCCGCCCAATTTATCAAACCAGTCAGAACCATAGGGGGCAATAAGAAGAACATAGAATTATTAGAGGCATTCAAGATAATCAACCCCTCTCTCCCCTATTTTTATGGCCTCTCAAAAACACATAAAGATGGGATTCAGTTATGCCCTATAATATCTAGCAGGGGCCCTTTCATGTGTAAATTGTCAAAATGGCTTGCCGACCCATTATCACCCTTTCTAGGAAGCTTCTCGTCCTCCCACGTCAAACATTCAGAGGATTTTATAAAAAAAAACTCTAATAGTTTAAATAGCCCCCTCTAATAACATCACATTGCTCAGCCTAGACGTCGAGTCATTATTTACCAAAGTCCCGATCGCCGACGTGTTGCCTTTTCTAAAGAGGAAGTTACAACCATATGAAGACCATTTTCCTCTTGGCATAGATAAAACTCTAAAACTAATTAATCTCTGTGTACCTAACAACGTGTTTTCTTTCAATGGTAATTTTTACAAACAAACATTTGACTGTAGCATGGGCAGTCCCCTATCCCCGCTTCTAGCAAACCTGTAAGTGGAATATTTCGAAACAGAAATTTTGTCGCCTATCAAATCCCGTAACATGATCTGGCTTAGATACGTAAATGATATTTTTACTTTCTGGACAATAGCTAGGGAGACTTTAATGAATTTTTTAAATGACTAAATTCGCTAGTTCCGACCATAAAATTCAAAACAGAATGGAAGAAGGACGGAAAATTGCCGTTCCTAGATGTACTAATCATAAGAGAACAGAACAGGTATACTGTCACAGTATATAGAAGCCCACTTTCGCTGTTCCTTACATTCATTTCCTTAGCTACCACGATGTCTCCGTAAAGATCATGGTAGGGTTCAACCTATTCCTCAGGGGACTTGGAATATGTTCAAATGGATTCCTAGATAAGGAATTCAACACGATCCACCAACACCTAATGCAACTGCTCTATCCACCACACATTATCGAGAAGGCTATTAACAAAGCGAATAAAATATACTTCAGAGGTCCAACTCACAACAGACAAATGGATTTTAACGACAAAATAAAGCTTCCGTACAATGAAAACATCCAAAAAGCTACAGAACATCTCAGGTCTAATAATCCTCTTATTTTCCATTATATTAAATCCGTCGGGAGCTCGCTCATTAACGCATACCTAAATAAAAAAAAAAGCGAAATAAGCAGGAGTTTACAAGATTCCGTGCAGCAATTGTAATAATATTTACGAGTGGGGGAGACGGGTAGGTCCATCTTGCAAAGAATAACAGAGCGCAAAAGATCAGTGCGATATGCTTCAGAGGCTTCGGGGATTTTCCTACATATTAGGGATAAAGGCCATAACATAAGCTGGAGTGGGGCAGAGCTGGTTTTCAAAAGTAGTTGTCCATCCGAAAGGAAGGTGCTGGAATCTGTTATCATTCAATCAAACCAACAATATGAACCTGTTAAGAGGACATTGGAAACTGGATGACATCGACAGGTTAATCCTCAGGCCTCTTCTTAAGGTGTTTCCAAAAATACGACCACCAGACACATCGTCAGACGGGAGCTAATGGAGCCAAAAATCAGAAGGGAATTCCTTAATTTCCATCCTTCCTGGGTCAATGGCCCACCTGCATACCAACGAAACTTTATCATCTGTCTGTATTTTACCAGTGAACAGAGGCACAGAAGGAATTGCTCGAAACATAAGGTTGCAATGTTCAAACAGTGTTTTATGGGTCTTTTTATCTTCATATTATACTGTTGTATTACAGTAAAAGACATTCATATATATATATATATATATATATATATATATATATATATATATATATATATATATATATATATATATATATATATATGTACATATACTGCACTTGCAACACAATGCTTTTAACATCCGATACACATTTTGCTTGCATTCAATTCTTTTTTTTTTTTTTTTTGCCTGCTTTCTATCCGTATTTCAGTATACATTATTCCATACATAACCTGAAACGGAAACTCTTTCCCGACGGATACAGTCGTCTCTAATGTGTAAAAAGAAGAAGAAAAAAAAGTCAAGAGCCTGATACTGAACAGCTAAACCTGGCTCATGCATACAGATCGCTTGAACGGCATTCCCAAAACCGTGTTTCGAATAGTCAGCTTGAGCTGCCCCCTGATGCAATATTTCTTGCTATGCCCCCGGTTTTCCCCGCCCGGCCTTCTAACATTTTTTTGCCTCTTTCCTAAATCTTGCGTTTTTTTTTTTTCTTTGTTTTGTTTTCCTCCGAATACCAACATCCCTGTCTATTTCATATGGTTCGTTTCATTTCTAGCCTTGTCATAGTTTTTTATTTTTTTTTTTTTTGGCGCTTCCTGTTTCTATAAAATTTTCATTTCCCCTTCTGTTTTCCATGTTGAAATTTCGTTGCCTTTTTGCAATTTTATTCTCCGGTTTTTACATCTTCTCCGTTCTGGTTTTATTCCCTTTTGTTCACTCTCCTTATTCACTTTGCCTTGATGTATCTTACATACATTTCGTGAACCTTGAAATATTTTATTGTGGTTAATTATTTACATTACGACTCGTTTTCTTCTCTTCCTCCTTTTCTACTTAAATCCGTTTTCTCGTATTTTTCCCTTCCAAGCAAAATGTTTTCCTTCCTACCCGTTCGCGACCAAAGCGGAAGCGGTCGTGACATCACACGCAAGCATTCCATTGACCTTGTCTTTCGGTCACCGACGTGTTTTCTGAATTATCGTTTTCCAATACAGTCAGCAAACCAATATACCTTATGTAGGTTAGAGAGAGAGAGAGAGAGAGAGAGAGAGAGAGAGAGAGAGAGAGAGAGAGAGAGAGAGAGAGAGAGAGAGTAAAGAATATTGCAGGGAGGAATACACATTTCCGAGAATGCCAAATGCATATTAATTTGAAGTTCTTAAATATATACACACACACACATATATATAGATATATATACATATATGGATATATATATATATATATATATATATATATATATATATATATATATATATATATATATATATATATATATATATATATATAATATATATATATATAATGCATACACACACACACATATATATATATATATATATATATATATATATATATATATATATATATATATATATATATATATATATATATATATATATATATATATATATATATATATATGTGTGTGTGTGTGTGTGTGTGTGTGTGTGTGTGTGTGTGTGTGTGTGTTTACACAAGCATACGTACAATTGTTATTTATATTTTCCAGATATTTCTTCCCTAAAATGTTATTTGAATAAGAATTTAAAACTCTTTGTTTTGGTGGAAAACAGTGAAAATGCTGAATGGTATGTACAAACTTCAAACAAATAGACCTTATGGGAATCCAACTAAAATTCAGAATAAAATCTAATTAGCCTCAAAATATTCTTGTAGCGGGGTAATCAATTTCCTTTACTTCCAGGAATATTTCCTATGGGTTCATTACTTCGTGATTGTTAATAGAAAATGAGATGACTCTTCTTAACCCCGTTTTATGGAGTCTAAAGAGTAGGTTTCTGAAAAGGTTCAGTATTAATATTTTGTTTTCACATCAGCAAGGTCTTCATGAGACATACCTCATATTACCCGTTGAAAAAAAAAACTCCCTTGAAATCCATCTTTAAGCAGAATATATTTTGCTTTAAATAGAATGCATTTGATTTAAACACTGATGAAGATTCCTCTTTTGATTTTAACAGGTGTTCCTTTTGTATAGATAGTTAGTTCAATGCACGTTAATATGAACGAAAGCGAACGAACTTTTAAATAAAAAAATTAATTTTCATAACCTGCTTAATCATCAATGAAAAATGCATCCTACAATCTAGGAACTTAGATTTCAGTTTAACTTTGATCGTGAGGGCACATCATGCACAGTTACTGATTGCTACCTTGGAATTCATCGAATTTTATAAATAACAAGTAAAAAATGCGCCGAAGTTTCTTCGGCTCAATTGAGTTTTCTGTGCTGCCGCTACAGCATATAATCAATGACACCGAAAATAGATCTATCTTTCTGTGGTCTCGGTAAAATGCCGTATGAGACGCGGCCCACGAAACTTTAACACGACCCGGTGGTGGTCTATCCTATATCGTTGCCAGAAGCACGATTATGGCTAACTTTAACCTTAAATAAAATAAAAACTAGTGAGGCTAGAGGGCTGCAATTTGGTATGTTTGATGATTGGAGGGTGGATGTTCAGCATACCAATTTGCAGCCCTCTAGCCTCAGTACTTTTTAAGATCTGAGGACGGACAGAAAAAAGTGCGGACAGGATAAAGTGCGGACAGACAGACAAAGCCGGCACAATAGTTTTCTTTTACAGACAACTAAAAAAAAAAGAAAACTAGAACTAGGGTCTTGGTTCTAATAATTCAAGGAAGGCAGTGTGGACAATATAGGATGAAAGAGACAGCAAAGGATGAAGGCTGAGTGTTGAAAGGTCTAAAAGGAATGGTTTATTAAAACAAGCGAATCTAGAAAGACAAGCAAGAAATTGTGCGAAATGAGAAATAATGAGAAAATAAGTCAGGCATGCCATCGGTTAGAAAAGAAATCATGGGTTGTGAAGCAGATGGGTAGGAAAAATTTCATAATAGAAGTTGGGAAATTCTAAGAAGAATGTGATGACATTAGCTTGCCAGAAAGGAAAAGTGTAGTCAGTAATTCAAGGTTGTATGTTTTTTTCATTGTAGTCAAATATTCCACATTTCTGTATAGTATGTGCACATTGCATGGTCTGCGAAGATAAAACTGAAAGTTAACAACCAAGGAATGCTGATCTCTGCTTAGAGTATTATGAGAAATAGTGGTTTGTCAGGTGCTACGAGGCAGCCTGAGAAAATGAGCTATTTTCTTCGTTCGTTTCAGTCAAACATTGCCGTGTGCTGAGTTACTGTAGGGAGTAAATAAATTTGAACAAAAGGTAAGGTTACAGCCGATCATAGGCAGGGTTGTTCATTTTTTTCAGTCCAGTTAAAGCTTATATTCGTTATTTCATGGTTAGGTTAAGACAATAATATTTTTAAAAATCACAAAAAAAAGAGTTGAATTGAATGAATAAAAATTTACACTTTACACATTCTTATTTTATAAAGCACGTTTAAACAAGACACTTTCATTAACGAGTGAAAATATCACTGAAGTGCATAAAATTAAAGAAATTCCTCAATTTTATTACTGTATTAACCAAGTAACAATTTTTCAAAAATTGTTAAAAAAAACTTAGAATTCATTCATTCAATAACGGTTATGATTATTTCCCATTACTACACGCTGAAGCAGAATTCTTTAAGACCGAAGTAATCCTAATATCTTGCTATGAGATGGAAGCCCGTGATGAAAAAAAAAAAAGGGCGAAAACTCATTTTCTCGTTGCCTTTTGTAGAGAATTCCCTAATCCTGCAGGAATTCCCCTCGTGAAATTAGCAGGAAATTATCACTTTGTGCATCCCAGAGAGAAAATCTCCAGTTTTTTAAATCAAAATTATTTTCCTGGACGAATTTTTCTTTCCTTTCAGTCTTCTCGGAATGCATTTCGATTTGTGGGTCGGTTTAGTATTATTCTTAGGCTTTTGAGGATGGAACAGAGAGAAGGGCCAACTAACCTAAAAGTAAGGGAAAGAAGAAGGAGATAATGAGATAAAGCAGTAAGGAAAGCATAGGCATCCTACTTATTTTCTTTTTTTCTTTTTCATGGGGGTGTGGGAAGCCCCAAAAATGCCTTTGGGTTCTGCTGAAGCAATCAAAAGAATAAGACAAGCGTACATATTTTTTTCTTTTTTCCAACTGGAGGATTTTGAATGTAGATTACTCACAGTGGGACCGTTAATCTTAATAAAGTCAGAAAGGAAGTTTAGTAAAATAAAGACTTGTGGTTCAAGCTGACTTGATAGCTTTTACTTTGTTTTTTACGTAGTCTGTAACTATAACGAATCCATGGTGCCAGTAGCAAAAAATAAAATAAAATAAAATAAAATAAAATAAAAATAGTAACAGTAATTATACCTCAATTTTATACTATTTTACCATCCAACAAATCAACCGTTATTCACTACCAAATGTTATATTCGTCCCCGTTCGAGGATACTCGCTAGGAACTTCATTTATGGTATATTCTGAAGAACGTAATGATTGAATTAACTGAAAAGTAGAGTCCAGTTAATGTCCAACCCCGGCCTTTTATTCTCTAAAACTCCAAAATACACTTATAGTAGACTGTCTAAGGGTAAGGGTAGTATTGGAAAAACAACTGAACAGGAAAAACCATCGAGTGGCTTTGCACATCTATATATACATATATTAACTTTATCACATACACAATTGCTCTGTGCATTAGTAGAATTACTAAAAGGACCTCATTCAAACTGGATGGTAACTTTTTCTGAATAAATACTCCATTAGATACCATCCAGTGTGAATGAGGTCCTTTTAGTAATATATAGATATATATATATATATATATATATATATATATATATATATATATATATATATATAAATAAATGTACATATATGCATATACATGTATATATGTATATATACATATATGTATTTATATATATATACATATACATATACTGTATATACAAACATAAAACACTCATTTTAATAACGTTTTATTTTATGCCTCCTCTCAATAATTCAAAACAAACTTTCCAAACCCGTAGAGTTATGTACCACCTACTTTTGTCACTCAAAAAGACCATGTGCTTATTAGTGACCCAGTACCTATAGTTGTCATGGTAGAAATGCGTTCATTTCGATTCTAAGAACTGCGCCATATTTCGACAGGAATATGTATATTATATAAAAGGTTAATTATATTCGGTATTAAGAGGTACGTGAAGAACACACACACTATATATATATATATATATATATATATATATATATATATATATATATATATATATATATATATATATATATATATATATATATATATATATATATATATATATATATAGTTATATACATATATAGATAGATATATAAACAGATAGATAGATAGATAGATATGTATATATATACATAAATACTGTATATGTGTGTGTATGTGTGTTAAAACTTCATGTATACGCTTTCGTTTTGGAAAATAATGAGTTATAAGTAGGTTAAAAAAGAACAATCATAGCTTTTGTGGAAACAGGCATAAAGAAATGTCAGAACTTATACCAAATGAGAAAAAGACGAGAAATAATCTCATTAATGTGATTTCAGTCAATGATTTTGTAAATTTTTGTATATATACAGTATTATTATGCTATTAACGCCTTGGAAAAAGAAACCACGAACTCTAGCTCCCAAGTTAAGGAATCTCTGACCAAACTTCTATTTGTTTGTAAATTAAAATAAATATTTGCTCGTACTGTATATTAATGTTTATTGTTCGGGATGTTTGTATGGTTATATAGATATGTACAGACATCTATATATATATATATATATATATATATATATATATATATATATATATATATATATATATATATATATATATGTATATATATATATATATATGTATATATATATATATATATATATATACGGTGTTTCTAAAAAAAGACAATGGTCACATTCACATTTATAATGAAACTATTGAGTCCTGGATGAACCCCTTTGCAGAAAGCTTCGACAACTTTACTGCTTTGTACTCCAACCCAAAGCCCAGCTTCGACACAAGAATTCAGTGAGTACCGAGAGAGAGAGAGAGAGAGAGAGAGAGAGAGAGAGAGAGAGAGAGAGAGAGAGAGAGAGAGCAACAACCTACAAAGGGGAATAATAACAAGAATTTTTCATCCACATATTGTTACTACAACTAATCTCTGTAGTCCTTTGTCCCATTACCCACGGATTACAGGTCGAGAATAGTTTGGAACTTTATTGCCTGAGTCTTAAAGAATTAAATAAACCTCTTTCATTTTGGAAGTTTCAGTTTTCCGTCGGCAATAAATAATGAAAAATAGTAGGAAATCTATATTATATAATAAAAGAAAAAAATAGCTTTAATTAATGAATGCTGAAACATTTGTACACACACACACACACACACACACACACACACACACACACACACACACATATATATATATATATATATATATATATATATATATATATATATATATATATATATATATATATATATATATATATATATATATATGCATATTTCTACCAATTTCGTATGCCCTTTGCTCATGGTCATACTGATGGACCTTGATAAGAAGGGTTTGTTGGTTTGATTTTCTCATAGAGCAGAGAATTTATTCTTCGAAAGATTTTAAACATTGAAAGAAAGACTACAACGTTTGGTCTTACGTATGTAGTTTAGTTATAAACTGAGTGAGGATTTGGCAAAAGACAATGAAAGGTCATTCACTTTCGTTTGTTATTCAATCTCGTTGCTAAATATAATATACAGGAGGAATTTCATACGCAGGTGTCAAATGTTTATTGAGGATGATCATTAATACTTTTAAAAACTGCTGTCTTTGAAAATTCTTTACGGCTCTTGCTTCTAGAACTTTCAGCATTTTGTTAAGGTTGATAGAACTTTCCATTTCTCTCATATATTATCATATTTTTTCGATCATTAATAGTGTTAGCTATTATTGACCAAAATATACAGTATCTGAAAATGAGATGTTGGGTGTGTAAACATTAGTCTCTATTCTAATTTCATATATATATATATATATATATATATATATATATATATATATATATATATATATATGTATATATGTATATATGTATATATATATATATATATATATATATATATATATATATATATATATATATATATATATATATATATATATATATATATATATATATATATATATATATATATGCTCCTCTCGCCCTGTTTCATTCCTCATACTGAATGTTTATCCTGGACCAGTGCTATCGATACCTGTCTCTCTCTCTCTCTCTCCCCCTCTCTCCTCTCTCTCTCTCTAATACTCTCTCTCTCTCTCTCTCTCTCTCTCATCCTTCACCATGAGGTTCGTTTTTCAACACTCCCTATCTATCACTCTCACCCAAGAAAAGTACCTAAAAAAGATTCCCCGTTTCGGAAACCTCCAACTGTCCGAATAAATAACAACTGAATGGATTTCAAGTCTTCGAGAAGTGCCAATGTGGGAATAAAATCTCCGGGAAGTGGATGTTTGGAAAGGCGTTTCGGAGTTCACTTCCAAAACCTCTTTGCACTCATCCACTTCTTGGCTCCTTTCCCGATGTCTCGAAATTTTATTCTTAGTGCCAGGAGATTCGTCAACTGAAGGCTTTCGGAACTTAGATGGTTTCGTTACGTGGTTCAGAGGGACAGGAAGAAAGTGAAGAAAGCTTAGATGGATTAGTTACGTAGTTCAGAGGGACAGGAAGAAATTGAAGAAAGCTTAGATGGATTAGTTACGTAGTTCAGAGGGACAGGAAGAATAACTCAGATGGTCTAGTTACGTAGTTCAGGGGAAGAAGAATTGAAATAAAGCAGATGGATTAAAGTTCAGAGGGACAGGAAGAATATGCAGAAAGCTTAGATGGTTTAATCAGTAGTTCAGAGGGACAGGAAGAATATGCAGAAAGCTTAGATGGTTTAATCAGTAGTTCAGAGGGACAGGAAGAATATGAAAGAAAGTTTAATCAGAGAGGACAGGAAGAATATGATTTAATCAGTAGTTCAGAGGGACAGGAAGAATATGAAGGTAGCTTAGATGGTATCGTAACGTAGTACAGAAAGAAGAATATGAAGAAAGCTTAGACGGTTTAGGTTTCAGAGGACTATACTTAGATGGTTTAATCAGTGGTTCAGAGGGACAGGAAGGGAAGAAAGCTTAATGGTTTAATTACGTAGTTCAAGGAAAAGAATATGCTTAGATGATTTAATCAGTAGTTCAGAGGGATGGGAAGAAAATGAAGAAAGCTTAGATGGTTTCCTTACGTAGTACAGAGGGATAGGAAGAATATGAAGAAAGCTTAGATAGTTTCCTTATGCAATACAGAGGTACAGGAAGAATATGAAGAAAGCCTAGATGGTTTCCTTACGTACAGAGGGACAGGAAGAATATGAAGAAAACTTAGATGGTTTAGTTACGTAGTGCAGATGGACAGGAAGAATATGAAGAAAGCTTAGATGGTTTAGTTACACAACATGATAAGGTAAGAGAAACATTACCAGTATATTATATAAATCTGAATCTCTATATAAGAGTTATGAATGGCAAAGAAGTAATTCATTCACGTGACATCCTTTTTCTGTCATCATTCCGTTCACAAGTTTGTTAAATTGTTGTGTTTTAGTGACGATCAACAGCCTATAAAGTATTTTCAGTCCTTCTTGTGTGACACATTTCTAAATGTTAATCGTGTCCCTAAAAGACGTACACCAATATACTTTTCAAAAACTTTTATACAAATAACCGCGGTATGACTGTCAGCGTTCTTTTATTATAAATTGCTATTTGTCAGTATGGGGATATTTTCTCTGTTTGGTGGTAATGCCTGCTGCTGTAGTAATGAAAGGATATCTGACGAGGAAAATTGCTTTTTAATACATAAGGCGAATAAAAAATGAACGTTAGAAGTAAACAAATTAGCAATTTCTTTTTATAACACTGCTAATGCTATCATTAATAAAAATGAAGATGGTTTGCACGCGAAAACAATGTCATTTAGTTAATCATTAGATAGATGTTACCTAACATAAATAACACGGAAGCATTGTTTTGAAGGAATGACTACCATTTATCACTTATTCGATTATTTTTTAGATTTCATACATGTAATTAATTCCATCCGTTTTGCAATACAAATGCCTGCTGTTTAAGTAAGGAAATTAACTCTGCTTCTGTAGCGCTGAGAAAATTGTGAAATATTAACCAATCATTCTATCCATGGAGTAAGTATGATAAAATGTGTATGATAAAAAAATTATCGTTATTATTATTTATCATTAATTATCAGTTGCAGCTGATTTAATTTTTTAAAGACAGATTTTTTACTAACGATGAATATACAAGTCATTAGAAAATCTAATTGAAAACAAATCGTTGAATGTTATCTCTTTTTTTTTTGGCATGTATTAATCGAGATGATTCTGGTTCAAGGGTTCATACACTTCTCATGGCTGCTTCATGTAAATTCAAAGAAGTGTTAGATATAATCTCTCGTATCTAATGCACAAGAGTGCCAATTTTGGTGCCTTCGTGCCATTGTCCAAAGTTTTTTTTCGAAACTTTCATATTGTAAATTCGTGAGAAGAGAATATTGTGCTGTTTTGCAGTGTAGTGTCGGTATGTTTTAATAGGAGCAATAGTAACAAGAACAACAGCAGCAGCAGTAATATCATAATAATAATAATAATAATAATAATAATAATAATAATAATAATAATAATAAAAATAATAATAATATTGAAACAAGGCGACCCTGTAACGAGGCTATAATATCGAGAATTAAAAGCCACAGCGGCGTTAAAAATATTTGTGTACAGATTCAAAAACCACAAGGAGAGACTTTCTGACAATACTCCGAATCCCCATCGGTCAGTAGACGAAGAAAATATAAATTTTCAGTTGTAAAGCATTTCAACTTTATAACATTTATATAATCTATATTTTTCTCTAACAATGCTAAGATAATTGCTTTTGTTTTTCGTAAAATTATAAATTTTTGAAATCACTTGTGTTTGAAGTGACACCTCTTTATTTCTGACTGCTTTGTGGAGAACTTTTTTACTGCCTGAAACTACCCAACGCAGGTGGCAGCCTGCTTTTTTCTCGGCAAGGAGGGTCAAGAGAGTTCAGTTCAGTTCTGCGTTCCAGCTTAGACGGCAGCGAGTGAAAACCCAGAACATTAAGGATTTTCCTGCGCATTTTTCGCTCGGCACGGAACATTCATTGCCTCATATAAGCTACAGTAGCCTCAGGCCATTGCCTCCCAACAACAGACGTCGAACACCTGGCAGTCGCCGATGGACTTCATTATTCCAACAGTTTCAAGGATGGAAAATCTTGAGGTACGTCACTTTCATTACGGCACCGTCATTTCGTGGCTTTAAGGTTTTCCCTAAGATTCTTAAGTTAATCTGTTCCTTGCATTCAGTCCTTATAAAAAATAAAACTCACTAATTCAATGAGTGCCCCCGGCGACAGCAGTTATTTTAAAAATTGTTCCTTCTCGTTATGACCGTATAGGTTTTGTTGAATTGTAGCATATGATTCAGTTCTCCTAACGTTTATATTGAAATTGTATTTTATATGTATAGGCTTGCGACCATACTCATTTTCATATTCTGCAGTTTCATTTTTGCTACTAGAATTTCCCCTATTTTCGTAGGATATAATTTTGTCGTATTTACTTATACGGGTATTTAAATTATTCTAACGTGATTAGTATATAACTTACTTTTTGCTTTCGTTGTTCTCTGTTGAGTATTTTCAACATTATTAATTCCCATATTTTTCATGTTTTTAGTGAGTGGGACGGATTAGGGAGGATTGAGAGATCTGGTGCCGTCGGCCTTCCTTCATTTAGTGGACTCTAATCCAGGCAACAATTCAAGCAGTTACCGATATGTTTATCCATTAAGCTATTCAGTATTATTCAGCTTAATAATAAATAAGTTTTGGATTTTAGTCCGTGTATTCATTCTCCTCCCTAGGATTTCTGTTCAGTAGGACTGATGACGGAGTATAATCTGAAAGTCTCCCCTTATCGTTTTTAACTATGTACATAAATATTTTTAACACTACTGTGGCTTTTAATTCTCAATAATAATAATAATAATAATAATAATAATAATAATAATAATAATAATAATAATAATAATAATAATAAAAAAAAAATAATAATAATAATAATAATAATAATAATAATAACTAGTGATGCAAACGACTTCTGCCAGAAAAAAAAATGATTTTTCTGCAGTCTTTTGTACAAGAATATTCAAAGTGAGCGCTGGTCTAATTGTCGAAAATAAATAAAAAGATATTTCACAGGTCTGACATTTGCCAGGTGTATTCTCGGAGGAAAGTATTTGACTGAAAAAGTTAGTCATTCAGGTAGGCTGTTGATGAGATGATAAAAAACAGAATATTATCAACTTCGTGTCATTGTAACAGAGTCAAAAAGCGAGCAGGAAGAAAATCTGCGCTATTTTACTCGTGCCCTTAACTATTTATTAATCACTCGATTAAAAATTTTATGCATAAAACATCACGGGCCGCTGCATGTACATACGAGAGGCTTCATAATCTATATTAATGAATTAGCTGCAAAAGTATTTTATCAAAAACGTCTAGTAAACTGTCCTTTATCAAAATACCACCAAATGATTATAAATCAGCGTGAAAATAAGACGGGTTTTACAAAATAAGAGCGAAAGCTTTTCATCATCAGACTAATTAACTTCATTTTTAATACCCACATCGAAAAGTCGCTCTCAACGAGTGTAAATTACAAATAACTTCTTTGCAAATAAGTAACCTTTAAAAAAAAGGGGAAATTACAATAATGATTATATCTCATTGTTAATCAGACATAAATAAGTAGAGATGAAAGAGAAAATCGTGTAAAAAGGCAGCAAAGAAACGAAACTTTTCCATTTCTAGTAAAGAGACGCAAAAATATAAGCACACAATCCCACTCAAATGAGAAATTTATAGCCATTTCGGGCTGAGAACTGAAGTTCCCTATTTGGCTTATGAGAAACGGTAGAAAAAGAACCATTTGAATTATATTTTAACCTCTTACTACCTTATATACTTTGGAAAGACTTCCTACTAAAAAAAATGAATTTCTGATAGGAAATGAGAAAGGGAACTTTTCTTTCTCAAGAGCATTAGAACCTGCCTGTGAATGATGAGCAGTGCACTGCTTTGGACAGGTATATATATGTATTCCAACTCATACGTACGCGTGTAGAATTCACCTATGTTCCTGCTATAGTCGAATAAACTTAGCTTTACCATGGTAACATAATGATAAAGTTTTTTTTTTCTCTCTCTCTCTCTGCATAGTGAAAAGTAATAAATGTCACCAGCTCTAGACTCTGCACAACTTGATTCATAAAGCAAAAGTGTTGACATTGCGTTACCATGGTGAGGAAAATATATGCGTTCTGGTACGGAATTTCGTTATATAACAGCCCCTTCCAATCTGTCTGTTACTGAGCCACTTGATATCTGAACTGACCATGTTTCAACTTCGTAATAATTTCCTTTAATCAAGCAATGTAAGTTGATTTTATAGGGCAGGGTACTAAAACGTTGCCTTAATTAAAGATAAATCATTATTCTTTACTGCAAAATAATCAGTCGAAGCAGCCAAAGCCCCCAAAAAAAAAAAAGTAAAGAGAGAAATCCACTGTTAAATAGAAAATATTCTCAGAACCTTAAGTAACGAAGATACATAAAAATTGTCTTTCGATGTAATCATATTCTCATGCTATTTCAGGGATACAAAAAATTTTATGATTCTCGACTATTTTTCCTTTAGTGATATTTTCCTCTATCGGTAAGTGTGAAATTAATTTTCGTTGTAAAAAATACGTATTGCTGTTTTCTGAAAACGGAATAGTTTTAATCAGGCAATAAATATAAAAAAATAGAAAATCGCAAATTATAAAGAAATGCAAAGGATGACTTTCGCTGGCCGATAAAATTGTTATAAAGCTTGCCAGAAATAAGGTGATTATACACACACACACACACACACACACACACACACACACACACACACATATATATATATATATATATATATATATATATATATATATATATATATATATATATATATATATATATACATATATATATGTATATATACATGTGTGTATATATATATATATGTATATATAAGAATATATATACATGTAATGTTTAGTATTTCTTTTATATTCAAGCTAACTATTATATAGCAAAGTATTATGTTTAAGAAACTGAAGCAAAACGTAGAGGGGACAGCCGACCACAGTAACAGGCTCCCCTCTCTCTCTCTCTCTCTCTCTCTCTCTCTCTCTCTCTCTCTCTCTCTCTCTCTCTAAGGCCACAAGTGCATAACTGGACAACAAATCCGTTGTTTCTCTGTTGACGGTCTACTGAGACTACTCTTTAAAAAAAAAGAAAGGTTTTTGTGAAAGTAATCGTTCCCTCAGCACAGAGTGAAGGCGAAGACTGCCCAGAGAAATTCATCGGTGTTACAAGGAGACACTTATGACGGCGTTTTGTTATGTATCTATAGTGATATTAGCAGCCCGGCTCTATAACAGATGAGACATCTTACATCACTACCCCGAGCTCCTTGTTAGACTGGGGAACGAAGAGCCGGCGCTCGCTAGCACGACTTCAGGCACTGTGAAGGCGCGCTTGCCTGATGATCACAGAGCTCGATGGTGCTTGCTAGCAACAGGTTGGAAATCTTCTAAGTCAACAGGTAGCACTCACAAGTTTGGACCGATTTCCGTTGTCAAGGCTGCCTTAGGTGTGACTAGTTATATGTTAAAAGGACTTCACAAACTGGCCGTTAAAAATACGCTGTGGTATCGAAAGGGGAACATTCATAAGTACATTTGGGAATTAAAAGATGGTGAGGAAAATGTTTATTAGATTATGCGTTAGCAAACAGTTGATGGAACAGCAAGATGATGGATTTAGCTAGGAATTGAGGAAGGGCTGGGGCATATCTGGTAGATAACTGTATGAAGATAGAAAGGGTTCATATGGCCATAAAACCATTGAGGTTAGTTTAATTTAATAAAAAAATGTAATACAAACATGATAAGAAAAATATCAATGGAAAGTGAGAATATGGTACAGGTATAACGAATTTAAGAACAAGGTCGTTGAGTCAGCAGTGATACACTGGAAAAATAGCCAGTCAGACGAATAATACATGAGGTAATGGGATATACATTGGACTTATGTGCCCAAGGCATCTGGCAAGTCATCGGTCTATATGATGCATATAAATGTTACAGTAAGACTGTGAAACCAGGGATTTCACGAAATCCCTGAAATTTTCAGGGAATCTGTGAAATCACCAATTCAGTTACGGACATTTGATCGCCGCGGGGCTAGTACTAAGCACGTCAAAACAGCGATTCATCTACACTGTTTCGCCGTGTTTAGTAGGCCTACTAGTCCCTCGGGGATGAAATGGGTTTCGCCGTGTTTAGTACTAGTCCCTCGGGGATCAAATGTTCCTAAGTGAATTAGTGATTTCACGAATTCCTGTTTTCTCAAGAAATTCCGATTTCAAATCTTACTGTCAAACACACACACATGATTTATATATTTATTTATATATAAACATGCACATATATATATGTACATATATATATGTATATATATTTATTTCTATATATATATGACGTCATATATATATTAGTCAAAGTTTTATGTTACACATATATATATATATATATATATATATATATATATATATATATATATATATATATATATATATATATATATATATGAAACAAAAACCGTAGAACTAATTCGTTGACGCTTGAAACAAAAACCGTGAACTAATTTAACTGACGTCAAATAGCCATCACAACGATGACGACGGCATGTCAGTGACGCCATCTTCGTATGACGCAAGTAACCGATCGTTTCTAACACTGATTAAAGTATTTATATACATTAACAACATTACCAAACGTCAGAACAGTAATTTAGTAAATTAGCGCTTGGTTCCAACGGCGAGGAAATGGGATAACGAGTTTATGAGCGAATTTGGTAGTTAATTCTTGTAAATTAATTCTACACACTTTTCAAGTTAAGGTTTCCCACGTAACGCTTCCACGTAAGGGAGGCTAGTGCTGTCAGTGCACTTCATGCGGTGCACTGTAGGCATCATTTAAGGTTCTTTGCAGAATGCCTTCGGCCACTAACTGCATTCCCTTTTCGTTCCTTTTACTGTACCTCCGTTCATATTCTCATTCTTCCATCTTACTTTCCATCCTCTCCTAACAATTGATTCATAGTGCAACTGTGAGGTTTTCCTCCTGTTAAGCCTCTCAAACTTTTACTGTCAATTTCCGTTTCAGCGCTGAGTGACCTCACAGGTCCCAGTGCTTGGCCTATGGCCTAAAATCTATATTCAATTCAATTCAATCCACGTAACTCTTGCATTACACCTTGAGGCTAAGGCCTGAGTAGGAGGGGAAAGTCCTGACACTGGCTTGAGAAACCAGTTTAATATTTTTGTTGATGATCAATTCTAGACCTATTCCCGATTACTTCAGTCACTGAGCAAGGTTTGACAGATTCTGGTAAATTTTACAATGTCCGGGTGTTCAATGAATATATGGTAGATACGTACGTTAGAGGTTTTAGTAGCTGCTTATTAGTACATATAGCCTACGTTTTGCACTTAAATTGCAATATTTGTTCAGGTATTTCTCGTTATGAAGTTTAACTGAATTCTGATTACCATGTCTGGATTTTCATTTATTGACATAATAGGTTATTTTTTTTTAGTGCCTCAGGTAGTAAAGCCAATCCGGAGTCTAGCTAGATTCGACAAAAATGTATATTATCAACAACAACACCAGTAATAATAATAATAATAATAATAATAATAATAATAATAATAATAATAATAATAATAATAGGCAAATCTCAAGCAATCTTTTCAAATGTACTTGCGTGGTTCACACGACGGTCTTATGTATCTAAAACTGAACTTATATACGTTTTTGCTGCTTTACTTTCAGAAACAATCCTATAACAATATTAAGAATTGCTTTTCTGGCAGTGTAGAGAAATTTCAGTGTTCTGTATAAATCCAAGTTGGCTGCCACGTATCCCATGAGGATGTGCATTACATAATTTCCAGGGTATTTTTGGTATGTTTTATTCATATCTGAGGTCATTTCTCATATGTCTAGGTGTATTTGATAATTACTTGCGGTTGCACAGATTACTTGAATTAAAAATGTAATTGAGTTCTACCATTTAAAACTTCGAGTCATAACCTTAATACGTGACAGACAATTCGATAACTTGGCCTTTAAGATGGACTCCAGGGGCTCTACCCAAAGAAATCTTGGGTTTTGACAAGAGGATCTGCAGGTTACCCGAAAATCTTTGAAGTTTGTTACTGCTTGTAAGTTTTAGTACTCTTGAAAATAATGTTTTGCGTAATGATCAAGAAAATAACTAAGACATTTATAATTTCTTAGTGCACAGTGCCATCGTCTACGATAAACCTCCAAATGGGGTACCCTCTCATTTTTATTATCATACCTCGTGTTGAGCTGTAATGGGCTGGAGAGTTCCATTATTCCAATAGCACAATTATCAACAATCTATTACTTAAGGAACGAAAATACAAATAAATAAGGAACTAGATAAACTTACATGAAATACAGTCACTATATATTTCTCGCCACAGAGTGGAGGAAGAAGTAAAATGAGGATTGTTCATGAATCATCGATTTGATAATTTCAAAAAAATCACCCAAATGAAATGGAACGACAAACCAAAAGAGGAGAACAAAACAGAAATTAAGAAAAGAGTGGAAGAAAACCTCGAACAGGAAAACGGTCTTTGATGAAATAAGTTAGCAAGAAACTCCGAGGGTAAAGCTCCCGGTGTCTCGCCAATTGCAGCTCACACATCGTTTCTCGGTAATGAAGTGACGGAGGAAGCGATCGAACCGAGCCACTGCAAAAAGAATGGCTTTCTATCAGGAGAAGGGGTGTTATTGGGAGCCTGGGAGTAAGAAGGCTGCATCAGTAGCGCTCTACAGACGCGGTTCGTGAAATAAACGGACTGGTACAGAAACAGTTTTTGGCAGAGTTCTAAGACGGACAGAAAGAAAATCAGTGTTGTGAGTCATGTAGTGTATGTTTGTGAATTCCCTTAAGTCTCATTGAAAGCTGGTAAGTTTCTCTAGAAGTTTTCAAATCTCTGTGCATCATATGAAAGTTTTACAACGAATTCTGGAAGTCTCTGGTGAAAGTCCCCCAAGCCTTGCTTAAAATTTACAAATCTTAATTAAAAGGTCGTTAACGCCATTCCGAAATTTTTGCTAGTATCTGCTGTTCCCCCTCTTTCCTTAAAATTTCGTTTTATTTCCTTAAAGATAAACCTTCTACTACTTCATTCGCTTTCTAGACCTACGCAGAAAGCTCATTATGAGCACGTTGCTCCGCCCCAACTACAGCGCCGTTGACCTCATATCTTGCACACACTCTTGTGCTTCTTGGTATTAGATCCCTGCTGTATCAACCCCATCGTCACTACAACAAGTGAGAGAGAGAGAGAGAGAGAGAGAGAGAGAGAGAGAGAGAGAGAGAGAGAGCACGGCTTCCTTGCTGATTATAAGAGGGCAAAATGAGAAGAAATAAGAAAACCATTTGAACCTCTCTTGATAGCTTATTATTAACCTGGTTTAGCAATGTGTCAGCCTTCGAAGTGATGATCCAAGGGTTTTAGGGAAAATGATGTGAGCCATCCATCTTTACACCGTATTGTATTTCATTCAAACTGCAACTCGAAGAAGAACCCTTTTAACTTCTGTCTTTGGCTGTTGGTGTTACTGGTAAATATAATAATACTGTTTTCTATTTAAGGTTTGACTATGACAAAATATAATAATCCTTTCTAGCTTTGGGAAACAGATTATTATTCACTATTTTATTTATTATTATTATTATTATTATTATTATTATTATTATTATTATTATTATTATTATTATTATTATTATTCATAAAATCTCATAATACCACGAGCCACTAAAATAGTGAAGAAATCCACAATGGTGTAAATGTAAATATATACTAGAAATATATATACAAAACGAGAGCTTTCGAGAACCTGCTTGATTCTCCTTCTCAATCACTAAAACGCTAAAGCAGCTATAGAAGTAAAAGTTTGGTGGATTTCTTCAATCAATCATTTCCTGTGGCACCCACGGGGATGCACAGGTCCTCGATGAACTCATGCCACTGCATTCTGTCTTGGGCTAACTCCTTAAGATCTCCCCAACACTCGTCTCCTGCGTCCCACCTCGTTGTCCTCAACCACGTCTCCTTTGGCCTACCTCTACCTCTTCTCCCAAGGGCAACCGACCCCGGTGTATCTGTGTATCTCGCACTATTTCTTGTCTTCTATACACATGGCCTAGCCACTCCCAGCGTTTCGAGAACTTAACATACTCATCGACCGGCTGCAATCCCGTTACTTCTCTAATGCTGTTATTTGATATCCTATCCCTCCAATTAATTCTTAATATTCTTCATTATTATTATTATTATTATTATTATTATTATTATTATTATTATTATTATTATTATTATTATTATTATTCATTTGCCTTACCCTGTTGCCTCAAAGGAATACTGTAATATGCATTCACCCGGCCTTAGATATGAACTTCTTACCATGGCATTAAAATCGTAATTATGAAGGATTATCGTGTACTCATACGGCCTCTAATTCAAAGAGAGTCTAATCCAATCTGAGAAGGAAATCTTTTTCAAAGAAGTCCTTATGAAGTTATTAAAGGGGGAAACCATTCTAGGTCTCCGGGAAAACTCAGCATTTGTGTCTCTTATTAGAGGAGAACTGAAGTTTCCTTCTAAGGAGGAAACGAAAGTACACCAGCGAAAGAAAATTACAAGAACTTTGCTCTCTTATAAGAGAGAAGATATTGAACATCGTCGGGAGTCAGATACAAAATATACTGATGCTGGGAAATTGTAGATATATGGGTTTGAGATGGATGTATTGTATAACTGATATATATATATATATATATATATATATATATATATATATATATATGTATATGTATATATATACATGTATATATATATATATATATATATATATATTATATCAGTAATACAATACATCTGTCTCAAACACACATATCTCCATTTTTTCAGCATCAATATATTTTGTATCTAACTTCCGACGATGTTCAATATAATATAATATTATATATATATATATATATATATATATATATATATATATATATATATATATATATATATATATATTCTTATTTTTATCTGCCAAGCGTTCTTATAATTATGCCAAGTTGAGCGGTTATGCAATCATATAAGCTGTCATAAGATTCAATTACTGAAATGTGGTTGCTAAGAATAGACTAGAGTAATATCATTTTTCTCGTTTCTAAAAATCGTCTCTCACTATTATTAAAGTTATATCATCCTCATGAAAGCTGTACCTTCCTAATGCCAATAATTTTAGTAACATTTTCCAGTATAATCAGTAAATTATAACCACTCCATATCAAACTTTTAGTAATTTGATAAATAAACCGAATAGCCCCTGTTATCCAGCATGAAAAGTACCAGCCTCTTCACTATTCATTACATATGAACAAAAGTTTTCTTTGAATCAAGTTGCTACAGAATGTGGATGGTCTTTCTTGCTCCCAGATTACAAGTACACTAACCTGGATGCAGGTACCGCTCAACATGCCAATAGTGTCATCTCTTACATGCATATTTTTGTCATTTTTGCCATATATATCCCCTCAATTCGTCATCGAACTCTGTCCACTTGTAGTTCCTCATTGGATGCGTGGGTACCGTTCTCAGCTAGCACTCTGCTGGCCCCGCGTTCGATTCTCTGACCGGCCAATGAAAAATTAGAGGAATTTATTTCTGGTGACAGAAATTCATTTCTCGCCATTCCAATATAGGTTCGGATTCCAATTGGTTTTTAAAAAAATAAATCTAATCCTTCGGGCCAGCCCTAGGAGAGCTGCTAATCAACTCCTCAGTGGTCTGGTTAAACTAAGGTAAACTTACGTATCCACTTGTTTTTCTGACGATCAAAAGCCTACGTATTGTCTCTTACTTCACCTCCCAGACATCCTGTCTTCACAGAAAACTTCAGCATTAAGTGCTCCATAAATATACACATAAGCACACACGGCCCCATTCTTCTCTATTTTGCTCATAATATTTTTGCTCACTGGACAACAGAGCTTCCACTCCATCGAGACAACATTTTCATGGTCTCCGTGTTCTCCTACATTCTTCTTCTTCTTCTTCTTTTAACGTGCTTTTCCCATTTTTTGTATGGGGGTAAGCACGATGCCTTCTTTTGAAGGACTTTGATTTGGCTTTGGGGTAGACCGTAGTCTTCGATCGGCTGCCCTGCCTGACATCGCTTAGACCCCGCTAGTGCATGCACATGTATCGAACCAAATCACCAGCTCCCTTTCTCCAAAACTTATAATTTACACTTTCCCTGTTTTCTCCAACTTTCCAAATCTCTTTGAAAGCTATTCATCCCTATTTTCTCTTGTGCTAAACCCATCACCTCATCTCTCACTGCATATTTCTCATCCTCTCAGCCCTTCTTACTACACATGCATGATGAAGTTCATCCCGATACCTTTTATGTTCTTTCATTCACATTCAACATGAGAGACCACGTTTGAATGCTACGGCCATTTATTTTAAGAAGCAAAGACATTTTACACAAAGCAAACATATCATCGAATACTTTACATAATTTCGCCATCTATTTGAGTTTGCCAACATTTAAATAATGCGAATACCTTAACTCGATAAAAAGCTGAGCGATTATGTTTTTAAGACATGTGTCCACGCATGTGAAGGTCGTGCATATATTATATACAAAGTCCCCACATCTGATGCTGACTCGGGTTTCTAGTATTTTTCCAGAAAGTTTCTGCAGAAATTCTTTATGCACCATGGGCATGTCCTCAGTCTTTACTGCATAACTTTATATTTTCTGGTAGCGCCAAAAGAAATTTTAGCTTGTCTTACAAGTTTTGTCCTTTTCATGATTTCTTATAACAGAACTACAGTCCTAGGAGGAATCTTATAAAAAAACACACAAAAACACACATCCAGTGATAATGAAATATTAAATAATTTTCATTAGGTCATTGAGGCAATAGGATCATTTTTTTGGCAAGAAGATAATTTTTTGCTGATCTGAAAGCAAACGGATTTTGAATAGTTCGTCAAACCTTCTGGCTAAGGTGACTGTTCAGTCATCTTTGAACTCCTATCTTTAATTTTCATTGGTTCTCGATCATCCGCCATCTTTAATTACTGTCTCCTAAAAAAAAAACATTAAGCTCTGCTGCTTTTCTGAAATTTCATCCTGAACTCTAACTGTTTTCTGAAATAACTTACAGCTTTTAAATTTCCAGCATTTGGATTATATTCTTAAACAAAATTTGACTGTTTGCTGTTATGTCAGCGTGAGCTCCCGTTTTCCTGCGATTGCCATGCCACGTCTTTGATAAATTTTTAATAATACTTTGCTGAGCTTTCAACTTACATGAAATATTATGGTTCATTCCACTCTCTACTAGCACTGGAATGCTGAGGTTTAATTTCATTTTATCATATAATATTTAATAATAATTATTTATTGAATGAAACACTCGGTTGCTCAACTAAAATTCAATGTTAGACTTGAGAAAACACTTGAGTCTTAAGATATTATCCTTGACTTCTTAACTAAAATATGATTATAAAAGTGCCACATGAATTCGCCCTGCAAAAAGATGGTACAATGAGAATAGTATATTAGTATAATGAACATTGAGAGATCGAATAATGAGAATAATGAGGCTTGAGACTAATTTCTGCAAAACATTGTCATGAGTCACAAAATGTCATTCGTAAATCTATTGATGAGGCCGTCAGATCATGAGGAATGAGAAAATATACGACATAATCAAAGAACAGCAATAAAAAGAAACTTTAACTCTGTAACTAGTATAATTTGAGATACAGTGTGAATAACAGTGAATAACAAAATATTTACCCGCTGCACATACAAATGAATACTTTTTACTGAAATGTATAATTATATATAACAGCAAAATTTCTCCTCTGTCTTACCATTCGGTTACGAAGAGAAATTCACATAATGGTTTTAATGTACCAACTAAGTATGGATTCCCCGTAGGGGTTAGTGCCATCAATGCACCTCACGTGGTGCACTGTCAGCATCACTATAAGTTCTTTGCGGCGTCCCTTCGGCCCCTAGCTGCAACCTCTTTCATTCCTTTACTGTACCTCCGTTCGTATTATCTTTCCTCTAGATGACTTTCTACAGCCTCCTAACAAGTGTTTCATAGTGCAACTGCGAGGTTTTCCTCCTGTTACACCCTTCAAACCTTCTTGCCGTCGGATCCCCTTTCAACGTTGAATGACCTCTTAGGTCCCAGCGCTTGGCCTTTGGCCTAAATTCTATGTTCTATCTAAGTGGGGATTCGACTGGGCTTTTACGAACCTCATATGGAATCCAGAGCTTTTATGCGGTAGTTTCCGGATTAAAATTAGAACTTAAATACAGTTGAGATCCATATTTGGCTTTCTTTTTCTTGAAAGTTTAGTTACATAATTTGTTATGAACTGGCTCAGCTACTGGAAATCATTGATTGGGTATATATTTTTTCAAAGATATATACCCTCCTATAATAAAGAAAAAAAAATAGCTAAAATTAAAAAGATGATTAACAACAACGAGGTAATATTCCAGTCAAGAATTATTATTAACCTCATGAATTGATAAAGTTTTTTTTCAAAAGTTTCAGAAAGGATTCTGGAGAACAAAAAAAAAAAAAAAATGTTTGTTGACGACGGTTCAGTGCAGTTGCATGACGTGCATGAGAGACCGAGAAGATTTATGTACAGGGACCTCATCCCCGACTCATTAACTCGGGGATGAATGAGGCAGTGACTGATGTCTTTGTTTATTCTGAAGCATCAGCCTTTTAGGGCAAAGAAATTCTAAAATATGAATATTAATATATATTAAGTGAAACAAAAATTATCTATGAAAGATATAAGATATTATCATTTAGACAAAGAGATTCTGGCAAAACGAATATCAATGCATATTAAATGAAACAATAATCATCTAAGAAGGATAAGCGATAGTATAATTTAAATAAAGAAATTCTGGCAATATGAATATTAATGCATACTAAATGAAACAATAATTTTCTATGAAAGATTTGCAATAGTATCATTTAGACAAAGAAATACCGGTAAAATGAATATTAATGCATACTAAGTGAAACAATGATTATCTATAAAAGATATGCGCTAGTATCATTAACACAATGAAATTCTGGCAATGCGAATATTAATTCAATATACAGTTAAACAATAATCATCTATGAAAGATATGCGATAATATCATTTATACTAAGAAATTATGGCAATATGAATATTAATACATACTAAATGAAACATTAATTACCTATGAAAGATACGCAAGAGTATCATTTAGACAGAATTTCTGGCAATATGAATATATAGCTAAACAATAATTATCTACGAAAGGTCTGCGATAGTATCATTTGATATATTTAGTCCATTTTCGCAGTTATAGTAAATGGTACTAATGCAACTCCTATCTAAATATAAATCCGAACTCTTTTTCACCCGTCCTCCATCTGCCAACGGTAACAGATGCCCTGGGTATTCACGGCAGCATCACACAACGACCAAACCTGGAGTATCAAATTCTTTTTTTAACCCTCCTTTTTAATCAAAGATGACACGGCAATTTCCGCCTTGTGTCCTAACTTGTGATATGTCAGATGTCATAAAAATGAATGAATGATGGAGTGAGTCTGTGGATACGGGTGAAAGAATAAAAAAAAAAAATGCGCACATATATACTCGCACTTATACTGTATATGTATATATATATACATATATGTGCTTGTGTGTGTTTATAATATATATATATATATATATATATATATATATATATATATATATATAGATATATAGATATATGCATATATATACATATATATATATACAGTATGTATATATATATATATATATATATATATATATATATATATATATATATATATATATATATATATATATATATATATATATCGTTCATTTGTATTTTTGTATTTTAATGCTTTCCAACATTCCCTTGATTGCTTTTTTCATTTTTCACTACTGAGTATAATTCGCTTTTTCCATAAGAATGGGAGTACAGTTTGAATGTCAATAACATTAGCGCTGACGATAATGAGATTGTTACATTATGCTATTTTCCCCTACAAGTCGATGCTGTCTTTTGTAGTAATTAATGCGTTCGATACTTATGAAGGACTTGGTATCAGTAATCTCTGTATTTGCTTCTGGTTTCCATGATTCACACGCTATTCATTATTTTAAGAAATGTATTCATCGCCTTGTTAGTGATTATGACTCGTTGATATCCGTTCATCTGTAATCTACTTTTTCCGGGTGAAGTATTATACAGGGCCTTAAACTTTCATTTTCACAAAAATACAATAATATGATCTAAGGGGGATTCAAGCAAAGTAACCACAAGAACGGTGAAAGCGACTTTAAATTAAAAACACTTCAAAGGATAAACTAATAAAACGTAACTGAAGGATATTCAGTTTCAAGTGGCTAAATACACCCCTGATTAAGGTCTTAACGAAGCCATGGGGTTCCAGCGGGGAAGAGTATTCTTGGTTGAAGCACGCGTTAGATTCTGCTCAGGTGTTTGATCTGGAACAAAGCGGGATTAGAGTTCAAAACTATTTAACATGTGTTGCATGTTACTAATTACAAAAATGCTGTGTCTTGGTTAGAATTAATTTATAAATATTTATTTTCCTACTGTGAGAAGGGCAGCTTTTTTAAAAGATCCGCATCGCGTCAAATCAGTAAATATTAAGAATTATACAAGGGTTGACTTAGTGAAACAAAGAAACATTCACAAGTTTCGTCTAACAATGGACAAGTTATATCTGAATTGGGTCGATGCTACCGAAGAAAATACGTTGTGAAGTAAAAGTTTGTCTGCCACCGATCAAATTATGCTCACGGTCGATTTAGCCTAAAGAAAGACAAAGTTCGTCTAAGTTAGACCTTTTTTTTTTTTCTGACAAGGAAATAAATAAATATATTCTGGAATCGTCTGTTGGTAGAGAAAACTGCTGTTAGCTGGTATGATATGCATATGCACAGAAAAAATGTATATGTATTTTAAAAAGTGTCTAGGCATTTGCAAAGCACTCTTGATTAAAAACTCAGATTAAACTTTTGCAATAGAGGTTTTGGAATCCTTTCAGCATTGCCCCCTGTTTCCGATGCTTTGAACTTTCTTCTTCAATGGCTTTATATATCCCCAAGTTTTGCTGAGTTTAAACGGATCCCTTTTAGTTTCCTGTAAAAGAAAACTATTGTGCCGGCTATGTCTGTCCGTCCGCGCTTTATTTTGTCCACACTTTTTCTTTCCTCCTCAGATCTTAAAAACTACTGAGGGCTAGAGGGCTGCAAATTAGTATTTTGATCATCCACCCTCCAATCATCAAACCTACCAAATTACAGTCCTCTAGCCTCAAGAGTTTTTATTTTATTTGAGGTTAAAGTTAGCCATAATCGTGCTTCTGGCAGCGATATAGGATATGCCACCACCGGACAGTGGTTAAAGTTTCATGGGCCGCTGCTCATACGGCATTATACCGAGAACATCGAAAGATAGATTTTCGGTGGCCTTGATTATACGCTGTAGTGGCTGTACAGAAAACTCAATTGAGACGAAGAAGCTTCGGCGCATTTTTTACTTGTTTTTGTGAGGCAGAGAAAAAGGAAATTAGAAAAAAGGCAGTAGTTTACAACTCTTTCCTCTAACTCACGTTTCTGCGTTCTTTTGAAGACATGGCACAAACAAATACAGAAAGAGATTGAAAGAGAAATAGTAATTATCAAAATTTAGCAGTCTACAGACCTTTCATATCCCATTTGTAATCAATTTCTAATTCATTCGAACGATAATGAGGATTCATGTTTCGATGAGCACAGGTAAATTATAGAAAATAGCTAGGGGGGGATTTTGTTCCCCACCGATACAAATACGCGGAACTGTAATACATGTATTCCGTGAAAATAAATCTCTGAAACAGAGCAAATATGACTTTCTAATTTAACACTTTTTTTTTTTTTGAGAATCAAGGATGATCAGTGAGAGAAATTCAAGATAACGGGAATAGACAAAATATTGAAGACAAGAGCATACACCAAAAACAGAGCTTCAGTATAAATATGCATATAAATGTATATATACGTATACATACATACATATATGTCCTGTATAAATACTTACATATATACTGTATAAATACTTGTATATATATATATATATATATATATATATATATATATATATATATATATAAATATATATATATGTATGTTTACATATAAATATATATATGTGTTTATAAATTTATATATATATAAATATATATATATATATATATATGTATATATATACAGTACATATATACATACTCGTATGTGTGTTTGTATGTATGAATGTATATGCATATATACATTTATATGCATATTTATACAGACGTTCTGTTTTTGATGATTGCTCTTGTCTTTAATTTTTCGTCTATTCCCGTTACCTTGAATTTCTCTTGCTGATCAGCCTTGATTCTTAAAAAAAAAAAAAAAAGTGCTAAATTGAAAAGTCATATTTGCTCTGTTTCAGAGATATATTTTCACCGAATGCATGTTTAACAGTTCCACGTATTTGTATCGGTTGGGAATAAGAAAATCCCTCTAGCTATTTTCTATAATTTACCTGTGCTCATCGAAACATGGATTCCTCATTATCATTCGAATGAATTAGAAATTGATTACAAATGGAATATGGAAGGTCCTGTAGAAAGTTAAATTTTGATAATTACTATTTCTCTTTCAATCTCTTTCTGTATTTGTTTGTGTTATGTCTTCAAAAGAACGCAGAGACGTAAGCTAGAGGAAAGTTATAAATTACAGCCTTTTTTATAATTCCCATTTTCTCTCTCTCTCTCTCTCTCTCTCTCTCTCTCTCTCTCTCTCTCTCTCTCTATATATATATATATATATATATATATATATATGATATATATATATATACACACACACACATATATATATATATATATATATATATATATCTATATATATATATATATACACATATATATATATATATATATATATATATATACACACACACTAGCAGTACCAGTCCATCTACCCGTCTCTTACTTTTACACACAACAGTACATACATGCATACATATATGTACGTATGTATTTACATGTGTGTGTGCGTGTTAAACTTACTCGACAAGAATGAATACTGATTATTTGTTAGCAAATTACCTGACGTCACAGCTACGCCTAAAATTCGTATTATGTAGACCTCTTGAGGAAGAAATAACCACGCAAAATATACATAAGACAAATAAGAATCGGACAGACCTATCTGCCCTCTTTACAAAATCTTGCGGCTTTTATAGTGTTGTTTTTGCAGCCATTCTTGGAGAGGAACCGCCGGCGAATCTCTCCGTCTTGCGCTTCCTGGCAACTCTAACTTCGGTTGAAATAGGTGGCCAAACGAAACCCAAACTTACACAATACAAGCGAAAACTCCTTGTAAATAAAACCCACTAAAAGCGAGCGCAAAAAAATGACTCGTCTCAGCTGTCCTCTTGACAGCCAACTTTCCTGTGAGCAACGTTTTTTTTAGGATGATGTGTCGAAGTTCTCCAGCTTCATGGATTTTGGCTCTACGGCTGAACTCATTTAGTTCTATGTCTTATGATACTGTTTTTATCCGCCTCATTAGTCAGCCGTTGTGGGAAATTTGACAATTGTATGTTGAATGTTAGGTATCTTTGAAAAGGCTCTTACAATATATACATATACACGCACACATATATGTGTATATGTATATATATATTTATAATATATACATATAGATTTATATTATACATATAGTGTCTGTGTCATTATAGACCCTTTACTTACTGTATAATCCGAGTGTCATAGTCTTTTATTAATTTCCCTCCGCAATCTGAATATCCCCTATAAAGGAATTATATTGAGAAGTTATTACAATTCCTTTTTTTACACGCAGTTTCACAAAAATGGCTACTGTAAAGGAGATGAAACGTCTCGACTAATTTTCGTCAATTAGGCTATACTCAAATTTTCGAATCTGTGTTCACGAATATTTAATTCAAAACCGGCATTTGGGCTTTCCTCATAATACATCTTACACTGTGTCTGTATGCATAGCCTTTAACATGAAAAGTTACATAAGAGTTCTCTTGCACTGACTAATTTATACGCGAAGCTACTTTAGCAGCCGAAATTAAAGATGCAGCCAAGCCAGTTTTCATACAAATTTGTATATATACTAATACAGTATAACTATAGTAGCGATATAAATAAAAAGAACCGGTCCACCCATCGTAACTATCCACTGGTGGCGAAATGAAGGCACAACATGCCGTCTACTGGTACCCCATCGCGAGGACGAGCGAAAGAGAGACCCGACGTCCACTGAGAGGGGTTGCTAACTTGAGGTAGTCGAGACTCTCGAGTGTCGGGGTGGCTCAGTTGGGCTAAACCCTCGGTGGCGAGTGAACGTATACGTCGGTGACGGACCGGACGCTCTGAAGAGAATTCTTTTTATTTTGTTACTTATAGTTATATCAGAAGACTCTATTTTACTCCCCATTCTTATTTTTTAACCGGAATAGAAATTTAGTATGACTTCCTTAGAATTAGCGCAAGAAGTGCACTGCTGACACTTGTTTGAGTACAAGATGTACGCAACTTTTCTCCAAACGCTTCGAAACTTTCGCCAACTTTCGAGGCGTAAATTACTAGGTTTACAAGCATCACTTCTCTTGTGAATTGCCAAATCCTACTGGTAAACAAATATGGCTGCTAATAAGTCACGCGATCATTAACTGCCGTACAAGTAGTTTGGCGGGAAAATGGCTGTTACTCGTGGCGAATGGTTGATGAGAAAGAAAGACTTTCTAATTTTCTATGAATAAAGGACGATGACTCCCCTCTCCCAAGCTATTTAGATTAGCAATAGATAAGGGAGATTTATTATTTGTGAATAATGAAATTACTGTATAAAATTATAATTATCTTGCCTGAC
>NC_089764.1:20587612-20590112 GCF_040412425.1 Macrobrachium rosenbergii
TATACATACATACACACACATAACATACATACACACACATATATATATGTGTGTATGTATGTATGTATAAATACGAGAATATTTTGCGATTTGCACACAAGTTTTTACGTAAAAGAAAAGAGAGTTCGAGATCATTACCGATATTTATGTGATGTCATGAATTATAGATGCGTATTTTAGATTACTTAGAAGACATGGTTTTTGTAATTTCAGGAGTAAATATTGCTTGGAAAAGATGTATCCTTCGATGTCCCTCGCAAAAAAATGTTCCATGGAATTTCTCTTCTCTGCAGTGATATATTTGTTTCTTATTCATTTTGGCTTCATTTTTTTCTTTATTGCAAAAAATTTGTACGTAACTTCTTGATTTCACAGTCCGTAAAGAAGTTTACGTTCCTTTTGCGCTAATGTTTTCCTTTACTTATGTTCCCATTATTCTGTTGTTACTTATTTTCATCATTATTCTTTGCAACCGTAGCTTCAGTTTAATCCTACGGTACATAATAAAACTCGCTTCCCACTGTTTATAACTCGTTATCATATACTCGTTCCATATTTGATCTGTTGCTTTTCGTGGATATTTTTCACTCATTCAAGTTTGTTAAAAGATCATTAACCTCCAACTTTAACTTACTTCCTTTATTTTGATGTTTATTTGTTTATTCTTGAAACTTTAGGGTTTATGTTTATTTCCATGTTCACCCACCCGATTATTTGCATATGTTTTTGTCCGTTGTTATTATCACACCTGAAATACTTAACACTGCATATGGAAATTTTTCCGAACTATACGATGTACAGTATGTGAAAGGAAGGTTCATATTAAAGTGAAGATCTAGAACTTCGAGTCTCCGGCCGGCCAATGAAGAATTAGAGGAATTTATTTCTGGTGATAGAAATTCATTTCTCGCTATAATGTGGTTCGGATTTAACAATAAGCTGTAGGTCCCTTGGCTAGGTAACCAGTTGATTCTTAGCCACGTGAAATAAGTCTAATCCCCCTGGCCAGCCCTAGGAGAGCTGTTAATCAGCTCAGTGGTCTGGTTAAACTGAGGTATACTTAACTTTTTTCTCCTTAATCTAATCCCGAAAAAGTTTTAAGATTACAGCCTACACACATCGTTTGTAATAGCCCACCCGTTAAAGGAAGAAGGAGCCGACGATTATAATTAGATTGAAATACTGACAACATTCAGGTTATTAAATATCAAATGAGTAGGAGATAAACAAGTGACACATCGCACTCGTGAGGTGTCATATGGGGTTATGGCTACGAAATATTTCACATTATATCGTACACTTATGTGGAGTATGTGCATTTTCATCATGATACAGTTTCAACGACTTTCAATGCGAAAATATCCGAGACCCCTTCTATCTTTCAAGAGAGTCTAGGGTTATGGCCTCGTAAAATGCGCTTTTGATTTTTTATGGTATGCTGGGTAAGTTGGCGCGCACCTGGCAGGCACTTTTTCAGTCCCCTAATTTTTTGTTTTAATTTAAAGTCGGATAATTTCGTAAGAATATCGTAGATAAGAAGGGCCTACATTTGTTTTGTAATTTCTTGAAAAGACAATGTATCCACAAATCAATGAGTACGGTCCTAGTTAACGAAAAGTCGATAATGTTAAACCTCTTGGTAATTTTATTTTTTCATAGTCAAGAATTCCAATTGCAATATATATATATTTTGAGATATATAATCTAATATATATGAGAGTGACTTACTTTTTCGATGTCATTACCAGTTTGGCAGGTCATCAAGTTTCCTCCTAGTTTTGTATTTCATTTGCATAATTAGATCAAATCTCGTGCTCTCTGGGGCCACGTTTGAATTTCGGTGTCTTCAAAATTTTGTTCGTCACATAAACTGGAGAAATAATCCTACACTTTTTAGCGAACTTTGGATCCTTCAGAGGATCTTTTCTGTATATTTTGTAGGATATAAGAAGAAAATGCAGGGAAGAAAAGTGTATCATTTTCTTAAATTCAAATTAAAGGAATTGTAGATGAACTTCTATAAACAATTTTAAACCTGAGAGTCACTGTTTGATGTAGAGATTTGTTGTTAAGCGAACATTATTTTTCAGGAGGGAACCGAAAATATTCGTCACTCTCTTAATAGTTTTCGCCAGCGTCAGATTATCGTTGATAAACTGCAGGAAGTTATAATTATTTCTCAACCGATTCGAGTCTTTTCATGAAGCGAGATAAACTACCACTAAGCTAGATTGAGTTACCCAGCGTCACTTGGGGATTGGAAGGCTGGAATTTGAAGCTTGCCAACTCAGGCAAAGAGCAGCCATTTGGATAATTACACTTGGTGTTTATTTGTTGTTATACTTCTAAACGCTTTGATCCTCTATAAAGCTAGGGAATTTTGCAGGTAAACTTTAGGAATCGGATCATGAATGGGGAACCGAAGGTTCCAAGGCACCCTCGTGTGCCACAGTAGGCCTCCTCTCCCCCAACGTACGGAGCAGTAAAAATTCAAAAAAGG
>NC_089764.1:20592612-20602612 GCF_040412425.1 Macrobrachium rosenbergii
TAACGACTTTAAAGCTAGGTCTACTAGATAAGGCCTTTGCGTTCCCGGTCCTGCACATTTTGGGGTTTCAATGAGATATAGTGTATTGATCCAGCAATTCATGTTGCAGTCGATGGGGTTGAGGATGACAGACCGCCGTATCACGGTAGAAAAAATCGGAGAGAGAAACTTGTAGTTTTGAAACTCAGCAATATGTATTTCTCCTCCAATATTTCCTGTTCAAGATTTATGCCATCAGTGATTCAGAAAGTGATGGTATCTCCGTACTCATAACTTTTATCGATATTAATATCGAGGAGGGAGAGAGAGAGAGAGAGAGAGAGAGAGAGAGAGAGAGAGAGAGAGAGAGAGAGAGAGAGAGTGTGTGTGTAGGTGGTTGTAGGGATATTTTATTATACTTGTATATTACGTAATGTATTCCTTAAACAACGCTAATCTCTCTGATAATTTCTCTTTGATACCTAATAATTTTGAAATGATAAACAGTCTAGCGTTTAAAAAAAAAAAAAAAAAAAACCGTGGACAGGTTAAACGTAACTTGGAATTCACACATGTTGCTTCATCATTCAGAATGTTATTAATTTAGATACTGCTGCGCATTTTCATTGATTCGTTCCAGTATTTCTGACCATATCATTACAGTATGCCATATATGCACAAGATCTAAATTAAATACCACTTATCCCCTTTCACTTACCTTTAGGAACTGCTATGGTAGTTAAAATCGTAATATAAAAATATATGTTTGCTTGTAGAATTCAGATGTTTTCACACCTGGTCTCACAGTCCAGTACATACTGACTTAGTAGAAATTGGGGAAAAATGGTTTTTACCGTAAATTCCATACTCTGAGAATTTCATCAAAATATTGAAATTCCTTATAATGGAAGTGTCTGACGTGACTTGAAAGGGCAGATCATTTACATACGATTCTTGTTAAATATAAGTTAGATTTTTACAGTCATATTCATTCTCGAGTTTTCACAAACACACATATAAAATATATATATATATATATATATATATATATATATATATATATATATATATATATATATATATATATATATATATATATATATATATATATATATACATACATATACACACACATTATAAAGTTTCTTCGTTTAAAGGAGGCAGCAAAGAAAATGGAAAAGTTTTCTGGTTCTTAGAAAGATTTAAAGGATAATAATGCCATCCAGCGACCTTTTTTTGAGCCGAGCTGAAGCCGGCAGCAATCCACTATTGGTGGTCTGGTGGACGCTACTGCTGGAGCGATCCCCGGACCTAGCAAAAATGATATGAGTGCTGTACCGCTTAGCCATGTCGCCCAATGCATAGGCACATTATATATATATATATATATATATATATATATATATATATATATATATATATATATATATATATATATATATATATATATATATATATATATATATATATATATATATATATATATACTTAAATTGCATTAAAAACTTCACAAAGCCTCCTATCCACACATCTTTGCCTTTCATCCAAATGGATTTTTTTATTCCTACCCGGCTAGGGTTAAATAAAGATATTAAATTTCTAATCCCGTCAGTTTTCTACTGCAAAACACACACACACACACACACACACACACACACACACACACACACACACACACATATATATATATATATATATATATATATATATATATATATATATATATATATATTTATATTTGTGTCTGTGCTTTTTTATAGTCTCTAATGTTCCATAGATTCTCTCTCACTTTCTCTCTCTGGACATCTTTAACCTTTGCTATTGGGCGTCGTTCTACAGAACACAGTCAATTCCCCCCCCCTCTCTCTCTCTCTCTCTGACACCGTGGTTACGCCGGAAGTCGATTTCGATATCTTTCCATTCATTGTAAATTATTTTCGAGGGACGTTGGCCCAGATTCCAAATATATAAAAATCACTGTTTATTGTGTACTGGAGGCGTTACTATTGTATTGTGTATAATAAATGATGTATTTTTACATTCATCATAATAATCCTCTGCACACAATCCTTGATTGGAGACGGCGTATTGTATTCGTACGAGAAACGTTGGATTATTCTCTCGGTAACATAATGGTGTATATGTACAAACTTCCTTCTGTGACACTTTATTTCAAACTTCATTTTCAGAATATTATTGTGCTTATCTTATATTTTTTTTTACCAATTTTCCTTTGTTATTTAGTACTACTACCTTACTTTTTTTCAGAAAATATAGAAAGAGAAAGTAAGATATTTTATGGTCGTATACATTTATTCCCTTTACCATTTCTGGTCTTTCATAAAACGTGAATTGTTGATGTGTTTGTTATTTTAATATTGAATATAGACTCTAATCACTGCTCTATCAGAAAACTTTGAAATTATTGGACTTTGCTATATATGTGTTTACAGTAAAATTATCTCAGTGATATTCGAGGCGCATGTGTACACAGTCCTGTTAAAAAGATAGATCTCTGTCTTATTGTGGTTTATACTGAAGGGAGCGTGGCAGAAAATAAGTTTTTGGGAAAGGTGGAGAATTTACAAGTCCTCGGAGCGTGAACAGAAAAGATCAAGAAAGCGCTGGGTTGATGTAGTAAGGTGTCAAGCTTTTCCAAACTCCCAAACTGTTAGCTAGAGTGCGCTGAACTGTCCAAAATTTAAATTTTTTCACAGTTCTCAGACGTTCGACTCTCACCCACAAATTGCGTGTGCATTAGTTTTTAACTGTTGATATACACACAGATTATGACTCCTTCACAAACCTTACTAAAGTTATGCCGCACTATCTGTGAACTGTCATGATTTAGCCTACCTGCGACGTACCTATGACACATCATCATTTGCTTGATTTGTCAACACTTTCCAAGAAATGGGATGATTTACCACGAACCCCTTACGAACTGCCGAAAGATTCTGTGATTTGTTAGTCAGGGACCATGGAAAGGCACATATTTTTAGCGATCTTAATTAATTTCCTGTAAGAACATCTATTAAAGGGACTTAGGTACCACGTTTTTGGATAGCTTACGTGTGACTGCAGTATAAAACCTTGTTGTTACCAACCTTGGGTAAAAAAATCACTACCACACGTATGGCCACAGTCGTCCCTTGACGTAAGGGTGAATGAGATGTTCAGTTGCATTCTGTAGCAAGGTTATAGCTGCTCATAGCAGAATGAAGCAAATTATGCTAATTCGGCAGTAATCGTGAAATGAAATCTTGGCAGTTTGTGAAATTTCCAAGGTGCAGCGACTTCGTAGCCGTTCGAGGGAAGTCGTTGGAGAATTGTAGGAATTCGCAATGCTTTCGGATAATACGAGGCATTGCATAGATGCACGAGCCACATCAGACCAACTGATAAAATCTGTTTTGCAGTCAGAAAGTAAATTCTGCATTTTCGACCATGGTTAAAGATGTTATAGACGGCTACGAATTTTCTCCCAGACCCTGAAGAGCCGTACCAAAAACTGACGAACTCCCAGATCTCGATACAATTGCTATAATCTCGAGAGAACAGGGGTTTAGACTGAAAATCGGGACTGTCCGAAAAGAATCAAATATTCAGTAAATGCCAAACATCATGGGAAGTATAAAATAGTGGCAAGCTGTTAGTTAGGGTTGACACACCTCTGATGAGACTTTTATTAAAATGTATGAAGCATGCAATGTTGTGCAAAATTACCACCCGTAGAATTCAGTTGTTGAATAAGCAGGCAAGGGAAAGTGTGACACTGCCAACAATTTGTTTGCTTCTCGACCTTCCCCCTTTTACGGATATTACATAGTTTATATATAATATATATATTATATATATATATATATATATATATATATATATATATATATATATATATATATATATATATATATATATATATATATATATATATATATATATATATATATATATATATATAGAGAGAGAGAGAGAGAGAGAGAGAGAGAGAGAGAGAGAGAGAGAGAGAGATCTGTCATCTAGATATCTACATATACAGTATATTATATATATATATATATATATATATATATATATATATATATATATATATATATATAGGTATATATATATATATATATATATATATATATATATATATATATATATATATATATATATATATATATATATATATATATATATATATATATATATATATATATATATATATATATATTATATATTATGTATCTATGTATGTATGTCAGCTGATTTCTGCCTACCCACCGAGTACGCCCTGAATTCCCAGCCAGTCGCCCCCAGCACTTTAATCTGACACAGTACGGAATGGTTATGCATTAAGTTTGATCCAATTTAAAATGGTACTTCAATGGATGTAATCAACTACCTATAACTGTAATAACTTTATTATACAGTTAATGAACCTGATATGCCCAAAGAGCTTATAATCGTCATTCACTCTCTCTCTCTCTCTCTCTCTCTCTCTCTCTCTCTCTCTCTCTCTCTCTCTCTCTCTCTCTCTCAGGGAACTTTGCATTCTGACGACTGTCGGAATAAGTGCTCATATATATATATATATATATATATATATATATATATATATATATATATATATATATATATATGTATATAAATATGTATATATACATATGTATATATAAATGTGTATGTATATATATATATGTATACATGTGTATATAAATATGTATACATATATATGTATACACATATGTATACATATATATATGTATGTGTATACATATGTGTGTATATATATATACATAATTTATTTGTGGGTTCAACAATGGTTTTTAACGGGAGTGCTTAAACCGTTCATCCTCCCAAGGGAAATTTCCCGGTGCTAATTAACTGGTAATTCAACTACCCTAACCTCTGAACTAATACATGTAGGCTATACGTCGTAGTGTGGACAATTGCTTTTCGGTTTTTAATGAAAATCAGTATTTCTTTTTCTGTAATAGAACTGCTTGAAGTGCATGGAAGGAATATATATTTTAGTTTTTTGTGATACGCCCAACTCAACATATTTATTTCTGCCTAAACCCATTCCAGTACCATAGAGACAGTGACAAATTGAAAGGCATTCGTGACTTAAAGAATATGTAATACATCACTGAAGCACTTCTCTCTCTCTCTCTCTCTCTCTCTCTCTCTCTCTCTCTCTCTCTCTCTCTCTCTCTCTATGACTCATCAGTCAAGTAATCTCGGTCTTCCAGTCCAATCATAAACCATGTCTCCTCCTGATTTTAAAAATCCGTTTTCGGTGGTCAGTCTTGATGATTATCAGTTGTCTCATGTCCCTTTATTGTCTCATGTTGCCTTGCAACCGGCCCCACCTGCAGCCGTATTTCCTCTGTTTCGGAAGGGCCTACACTGTCGTAGAATACTAAAAAGAATGCACCCGTTATATATAATATTTTGAGACTGCCATGTTTCAAAATATTGTGACATACTGCCAGTTTCTGTCAATATATGTAGCCTATCTGCGTATCTTTAAACCATAGTATTTTCTTGCAGTCTATTAAATGACTCTCTCTCTCTCTCTCTCTCTCTCTCTCTCTCTCTCTCTCTCTCTCTCTCTCTCTCTCTCTACTCTATGTCTGTCTGTTTGTAGTGAAGAAATCGATTCTGCTTCGTAGTATTTTCTTGCAGTCTAATAAATGACTCTCTCTCTCTCTCTCTCTCTCTCTCTCTCAGTGCTTGTAGTGAAGAAATCGATTCGTTGCTTTGCGCTCTTTTCATATCCCTTTGCGATGATAGCCCAGCTGTGAAACCAGATATTTATTGTTCAGATAATTTAACTCTCTCTCTCTCTCTCTCTCTCTCTCTCTCTCTCTCTCTCTCTCTCTCTCTCTCTGACATTAGCTTTATGCTGGTGTGTACCTTAACCAAGCCAGTCATCGCATTGTGATACCTTATATTCTTTTGTTTTTTTCATGTCTATTATCATAAGCAGTATTTACGTTCTTTTGAATGAAAAAAATGATTTCGACTAATATTTTTACGGTAAAAAACTTAGTTAGTTCCTGCTTCCAAAGCCAGTGGTCTTTTGCATTTTCCCATAAATAATAATAATAATAATAATAATAATAATAATAATAATAATAATAATAATAATAATAATAATGCAGGTTAAGAAGACCAGTATTGAAGATGCGTTGATAAGAATCATAACATCTTCGTTTCTCTACTTTTTATTGTTATTTTCTTCCTGTATATTCTTGAACGTCATTATCCATCGTATGTTGAACATTAATAATAATAATAATAATAATAATAATAATAATAATAATAATAATAATAATAATACAGCATGGATGATAATTTTAAGTTGTAAAGTCTTACTTTGTTTTTGGCGTGCTGTCATGTGGTTTGTGGTTCATTTGAATACTTGGCTCCCGTAAACAATAATGTTCCTTTTTATCAACAAATAATCTTCAAATCTTTTGGTATGTTGAAATAGTCTGTGGAATACCATGTGGCAAAGACATTGCCAACTAGGAGCCCTTTGTAATGAGGTGTGAGTGGGATATTTTACTCATTCTGTAATGCCGACTTGACTGCTGCCTTTCGTTTACCTTGAGAAATCAACCTACAGAATAATATTATGGCTATCTTTTATTTGTTGTAATGTAAAGAAAACGGCATGTCATTACTTGACTCCCAGCAACTGGATTACGCACTTAAGTTGACATTAAGTAGATTCTAAGTAATTTTGTTCACCTACATGAAGCTCATTACATTAATTGCTCTGTGTGGTAAGTGACTCGTAAATAACATGATTGCACGTCATGGTTAACTCATAGTATGTGGGAAAGATGAACAAAACACTCCTGGCCCTTTTAGTGACATTTCAGGAATGTCTTAGTTTTATAGTAGTTTTTATAGGCTTAAATACTGTTTGTTGATTTATACAAGACATTACTAATGCGACTAACTGAATAATGATTATTGTCCTGGCTGAAAAAATGATTTAGTAATAGATAAGATCTTTCCATTTCATTTATTACAAGTGATGTACAAGAAGTAAAAAAATAAGGAAGGCCGCATAAGCCTGTTCCTGCATTCTGTTTTTTTTTTTTTAGATAACCGAGTGTTAAGTTCTATTTTTTTAAATATTTCTCAACCTTTAAAAACCAGAGTTGTATTAATGAGCCACTGTGCACAGATAGCCTACATCACCCTGCACGTTCTGTCACATACATACATGTATGTATATGCACATACTTTATATATATATAAATATATATATATATATATATATATATATATATATATATATATATATATATATATATATATGCATATATATACAGTATATACATATATATAAAATATATATAAATATAAATTTATAAATATACATATATATTTACCACAGTATAAATATGTATATAAATATATACAGTATATTGAAGTAAATGAGGATCATTTTATTAATTTATCCGGTTGCGGTCTTTGAATTCTGAAAGGTCTGGGGAAGTTGCTCATGTACTCTTGATGTTTTTGAAAATATTTGATGCCTCTTTTATATTACAAAATGACTAAGGACATGGAATGTCGTAACCCGGTAACTGGAGACGTAAGTTGATGTCCATAGCGTAAAGAAATTGTTGTTCAGGGTGAAACATATGGCAGTTACTTTACTTTAAGGGCTTTAAGAACTAATTAGGATTTTTTTGAGGTTTAGTGTTTTAGAGAAGGCTGTTGTTATTGTTAATAGTTTTAGTGCTCACTAATGTCACGTCATGTTAATACTGAAATATTTAATTTTCTAGATGATGTCAATATGAATGTAAAGAATTCTATACTATAACTCAAACTAAACACTATATATTTCAGGTGACTTAGTGATATACATCGAGTTGATATTCCTTACCTTGGGTGTGAGTTGATGCTCAAATGTCCCTTAGAATGTTAATATTTGTCAGCACCAACTGATCCCATATTCAGCCTAAAGTAGGAAGTAAAAGTTAAGTATACCTTAGTTTAACCACCCCACTGAGCTAATTAACAGCTCTTCCTAGGGCTGGCCCGAAGGATTAGATTTATTTTACGTGGCTAAGAACCAACTGGTTACCTAGCAACGGGACCTACAGCTTATTGTGGAATCCGAACCACATTATAACGAGAAATGAATTTCTATCACCAGAAGCAAATTTCTCTAATTCTTCATTGACCGGTCGGAGAATCGAACGAGGTCCCAGCAGAGTGCTAGCCGAGGACGATACCAACCCGTCCAATGAGGAACTGGTAGGAAGCAAAGAGACAGCGCAGGTCAATTGATATTCCGCTTTATCAAATTCGACTGGATGAAAGGCTTTCACAGAAAGACGCACGTTTCGTATATAATTATAATTATTAAGCGCTATTATTTGCAGGTATATTGATGATGTATTCATTCTGTGAACCCGCCAAAATACCATTAATTACCTTCGCGTATTGGTTAACTATTCATCCGGTAACTCAATTAAATCACATACCTGTGTAGATTTTCAAATGAATTTGGGTTTTATTTATGTACAGGGATTCATTAAATCTAAGCCAGGAGGTGAGTGTATTCCTGTTGCATACTGGCACCAGAAGAATACCTATATGTTTGCCTGGTTATATACACACACACACACACACACACACACACACATATATATATATATATATATATATATAAATGCTTAGTGTTTAGTAACTTACCACATATACATTTTTATGCCTTTATAATTATATACATACATATATATATATATATTATATATATATATATATATATATATATATATTTATATATTTATATATTTATATATATATATATATATATATATATATATATATATATATATATATATATACACTATATACTATATATACACACAGTATATATATGTGTGTAAACATGTGTATATATATGTATATATTACATGTAGGCCTATATGTATTTACATATGAATTACATATGCATATGTATGTATATATGTATGTATGTGCATGTATGTGTATTTATGTGATTAAACAACTATGCATATATAGTTAGAGAGGTATATGGAGAAAGCAAATCTTTAGAGAAAAAAAAACACACACACATACGAGAAATGGCCATTTCCCTTACATCCTACTACAAACACCTGCAGGTGAGTCTGTCATGCGACTCCAAGTGTACAAATTTGGATACCCGTGGCCTCCTTATTAGGAAACTTGTTTAAGCACCGTCTTACTCCTCACTTTTTTTTTCTCTTTTATCCTTTTTCTATATCATCCAGTTTCATGTTAATTCTTCCTCTTGTTTCATTATTCCTGTTGCTTTTTTTTTTATTTTATTTTATGCCTGTTTTTTTATTCGTTTTCCTCTTCATGGCGTCATATTTTCATCCATCTTTTCGCTTTGCGTTCAGCTGCTCTCTTCTACTTCTTGACCTTGAACCTTTTTCAGTTTTTTTTTTTTATAGTTGGTGGCGTCTCTTACTCCTCTTTCCTCTTGTTTCATTATTCCTGTTGCTTTTTTAAAAATTTTACTTTATGCCTGTTTTTTTATTCGTTTTCCTCTTCATGGCGTCATATTTTCATCCATCTTTTCGCTTTGCGTTCAGCTGCTCTCTTCTACTTCTTGACCTTGAACCTTTTTAATTTTTTTAATAGTTGGTGGCGTCTCTTACTCCTCTTTCTTCACCTTTTCTCTTTTTACTCGAGAAACTGCCCTTTTTTTTATTTCTCCTTCAATCTGAAATTACCTTTCTCAGTTTTGTTTGTTTTATTCTCTTTTTCCAGATTTCCAGTTCTTCCAGATTTCCAGTTCGCATTTCCATTTCTCTGGCATAACATCCGTCCATATCTCTTTGCCTTTTATTCTGTCCTCCCAGTTTTCTGTGTTCTTTGCGTCCAAGGAAGGAATGTTTGTCCTGCCATTATCCCTAACTTTTTTTTTTCTTACTTGTTTGCGTACGTGAGTGTCCGTGCGTTAGTTTGGTGTCTGAAGGTGTGGGTGGGTGTATGTTAATTTTCT
>NC_089764.1:20607612-20645112 GCF_040412425.1 Macrobrachium rosenbergii
TGTAGCTCAGAACATCTTGGATCAGAGTTCAGACTGATTTTGAGTGCTAAAACTTATTCTAATTTAAATGTGAATTACACTATATATATATATATATATATATATATATATATATATATATATATATATATATATATATATATAATATATATATATATATGTGTGTATATAAATGAAATTCACAATATAATATATATATATATAATATATATAGTTTCTGTAAATGCAATTCAAAAGTAACAGAATCAGTTTCTGCAAAAATCGATTTCATCCAAGAGGTTTTAAGCTACAAGCACACAACATTACTAATAGTGATATATTGATATATATACAGTATATATAAATATATATATATATATATATATATATATATATATATATATATATATATATATATATATATATATATATATATATATATATATATATATATATATATATATATATATATAAAAAGCCCCATAAAACATTATTACACGTTGCAACCATATATTTTGGATACAAAACTTTTGCATCACTGATCACTGGTGAAATGTGGACAATTAGGAAGGGAAAAGAATATTTATATGGCATAGGCAAGTGTGTCAGGATGGAAAAGAGGTCATTCTCTTGTATTTGGTCCCCTTCGCCCCCCATCTGTGTCGAGTCTGGTGGCCCTGTCCGCCGGAACACCTGCTTGTGAAGACTGACTGGGCCCTTTTCCATCCTGAGTCACTTGACTTCTGTTTACCGACAACGTCGTATTGCTACACCTGCATAAGCCATATAAATACTCTAGCCACTTACTAATAGTCCGTATTTCACCAGTGATCAGGAATACAAATGTTTTTTTTCCCGAAATAAATGGTTGCAACGTGGAAATAGCGTTTCTGTGGGCCTTTTTATCCTTCTTGTTAGTATACAGTAAAGGCATCCATATATATTTACATTTAAATATATATTATATATATAGATTTATATATATATATATATATATATATATATATATATATATATATATATATATATATATATATATATATATATATATATATATATATATATATATATATATATATATATATATATATATACTAAGAAATCACAAAAAGTAAGCACGTGATTTTGTTTATTAGCTGAAGCCACTGGGAAGGTTCAAATTGAAACGTCAGAGTACCAAGTACTTTCGTTTATTTTAACACATATTCGAGGCTACATATTGGGGTACAAAGATGTATTAAAATACACGAAAGTTCTTGGCACTCTGTCGATTCAGTTTGAACTTTCCCAGTGGTTTCAGCTAATATATATATATATATATATATATATATATATATATATATATATATATATATATATATATATATATATATATATATATAATTCAGCAAAATGAAAGAAAGGCTTCTCTTGTGCTTGATGGCAATTTCAGTGCCCGGAATGGCTGTACTACTGGCTGCCACGGCCTAAGAGTTTTTTGACTTCACTGTGAAAGTGGCTCTGAGCAAATTATAAATGAGGCCATGCACAGGTCTGGTAATTGCTTGAATTTAGTATTCATTGAGTTGCTTGGTGTTACAACCAGTGTTGTGGTTCGTCCAACAGTGACTTCTCATCCTGTTATATATATATATATATATATATATATATATATATATATATATATATATATATATATATATATATATATATATATATATATATATATATATATATATATATATATATATATATATATATATATATATAATATACATTTATATATATATATATATATATATATATATATATATATATATATATATATATATATATATATATATATATATACATATATATATATATATATACATATACATATATATATATATATATATATAAATGTATATGTATTTATTTATATATGTATATATATAAATAAAGTTCCGTCACTTACGCACATATACCTTTGTATATTCGTAAATATTAAGCCACAAATACCACTGAATATCAAATTCAGCGTACCTTGGGAATTGCTTATACCTAAGGGGAATTATAATTAAAATAAGTGCATGTTGCGGGCCAGGATTCGAAGCTGGACCTCCGGTTCAGATAAAGTGATTGACGTACGATTAGACCATTAACTTCTGACCGAACAGATGTACTTTTCGATCATAAATTTTAAGTAATATTTGTGGTCCAACCTTACACTTTTTGGGTACGCAGACGTTTTCCCTACTCTTATAATAAGCACTAGAGTTCAGATGAGAAATAAATGGAGCATATTATTAATGAGCAAGTTTTCACTTAGCCCTCTGTGTTAATGAAAGAACTTTTCTATTTGTTTTCCACTGGGACTCAAGACTTTTGGTGATAAGGTTTAAAGGATTCGAGAAGATAAGAAGGCAGTTTGACTATTAAAAGAACCTTTATATCTTATGATTCTGTATAAGGTGCATATACTGTACTGTATATGTATATACATATAAGTATGTGTGTGTGTGTGATTTGGTTTTTAAAGATATCTAATGTGCTCATTATACACCTAGTTATAATAGACGATACCGAATATTACTAGAATTCAATAATTAGTATTACATAGTAAGTGGTTTCATTTGCAAAGTCCAGTTTTAATTGCTTTTAATTGTGTCAGGAACATTTATAAAATTATTGGGTAAAGAGGAAAGAGCAGTAATATTTCCTAAATTTATATATATATATATATATATATATATATATATATATATATATATATATATATATATATATATATATATATATATATATATATATATATATATATATATATATATATATATATATATGTATATATACATACACTATCTGACCAACACGGCGCTGCCTGGGAAAATTGAATGACAACCAGTAAACTCTCTCTCTCTCTCTCTCTCTCTCTCTCTCTCTCTCTCTCTCTCTAGTTGTTTCTTACATTAACTCATTTTTGACTGTGATATTTCACCCTGTCAAGATAGTTGTTTCAGTTCATTAACCTCAAAACATTTTTGACATGTGATTTCTGTTCACCCCTTCTCACCCCACTTTAATCTGGGCTGAACTTGAACTCACAGAGCATCAGGAATGTCTTTATTCATCTCAGCAACCTCGAAAACTATGGATTAGACACTAACATCTGTCGTTTTTGGTTATTTTTACACGTCACCCCCTCTTACCCCAGGATATTCTTTTCCAGATGGTAAGCCATATGTATACCGAAATGGGGTTTGATGAATCTGTAGAGTTTATTTACTTACTAAGTCTACGGGCAGATCCAGCCCCGTTTCAAGGAAGCCCTTCCCACCCCCATCCCCTTTGGTGCCCTTTGGTATTAGTGATGTCTTACCCCCCACATTATTCTTTTCCAGATAGTAAGTCATATGTATGGATGCAATGGCTTAATGCGTTTCAGTTACGCTGGAACATATCAATATGCATACATACATACACACACATCCTTTTATATATATATATATATATATATATATATATATATATATATATATGTGTGTGTGTGTGTGTATATTGTATTGTATATATGTATACACTTACACATACATACACACATATATATTTATATATATATATATACACACGAAATGAATGACGTTATTTCAGAGTATATTTATTTACTATTATATTACATAATATATGTATATATACACACACACGCATATATATTTGTATATATGTATATATATATATATATATATATATATATATATATATATATATATATATAAATAATATAATATATTGATATACCATTATAATATATTGAACCATTTAGAAAGTCGATAGGACTGACGTTGTTTCAAAGTGTACTCAAAGGTCAGGGTCTGATGTAATCCATCTATTTATGATGATAATAATACCCTTCACATACAGTAACAGTTAATTCGCACAACGCACAACGTAATGAGCAATGAACGTCATACGTTTAAAAGGATGTTCATTACAAGACTGGGATTTGCACCCGTGATGAATGGCTGGACATAGTGAATTGGAATCAGTTAATGGTTAAATTATAACGGCTACCAGCGGAAGCTGTTATCATATCCAGAATCACTACAAATTGCAAGCGGTAAGGATCACTTAAAAGAATCCAGGATCTTTCCTGACAATGGAAGATCATTATCGGCATCCAATATTCAATAAGAGTTCAAGCCAACAGCCATTTATCGCTATCAGCTATTGTCAGAGTTAGTTGTAGCGAGATGATTTTGTCATTTGTACACATACAATAAATTCTCAGTATATATAAAGATATTTACGAACTACGAAGAGTATATTTTACATAGGAGCCAAACTAAGTTATTGATTTAGTAAAATTTGTATCATTATTCAGTTGATTTAATGACTGACCATTAAAATTGATATTATCTTTCAGTTGTAAGGATTCTTTGCTCTAACAAAAATATCTAAAATATTATACAGTTAGAAAAGTTCACTGCAGTTACACTCTTACCGTAATCTTAGTCATTATTATTATTATTATTATTATTATTATTATTATTATTATTATTATTATTATGAACTTGTATCCTAATGTGAGATGCAAAATATGCTCATAACCAGCCCTTTCTTAATAGTACGCCCAACAAGCTGGTACTTAATGATATGCCTAAATGTAAAAAAGGAGAAAACCTGATCTAGCGGAACAGTGGAGCACTTTGATGACGTGATGACAAATACAGACAGATAGTTATCTAATGTCGTTGAGGAAATAAATGTTTAATTTAGGAAACCGATCACATTGCTGCCGAGCACCATTACGCCTTCTCTTAAACTTATAAGTTTAAGAAAAAAAAGTTGACAGGTAAAGTTTTTTCCAATTCGGGGAAGTGCTACACATTGCACTTCAAGAGAGTATGAATAGGGTTACATATGCTTCTCAGATGGGCTGCACACACAATTTCAAGAGGTGGGGGCGGTGGGAGTAAATAGCAGAATTTTCCTCTTGAAATGAAGCGTATGAGAGATGGCCCAAACTGGAAATCGCACGATGGTGTTATAAATCAAGATTAAGAACCTATCGTGTGGTGCAATTCAGCTCAAGGGTGGTCCTTGAACGATCAGCTTATTGACAGATTATTTTTCTCGTCGGTAATTTCGCTTCTGAACTTTAGCCTCTGTGTTGTGTGATAAAAAAAAAAGCATTTGTCTAGACACAGAAAACCTTGGAACAATGCTTATGTTCATAAAAGCTTTCGTTCGTGGTACATAGTTACACTATAAATTGTCAAATACCTTGTATTATTAAGTACAATACAACCAGAACTTCGTAAACTGCTGAGTTGAAACTTCTTAAGAGACTGGTCAATCAATAAAGCTTCTTTTCCACCGAGTTTAGTCTCACACAATTCACTTACTAATCTGCTCATAATGTCTGCTGACACTATTTTACCTTGTTTTAAAATCGGAGAAATTCAACAACGCTTCTTCAGATTTTACCAGATGCATTAATTCTACGATGTCACTAAAACGATTTTGCCAAGCATTTGTTAAAAAATGTTTTGTTTACTATTAAGCTTATATATTCTTTCCCATTATCAAAGATGGGTTTATATTTCCTATGAAGCTCTTAGTGAAAAGTGAGAGTATAAAAATTACTACAGTTAATTAACCGAAGAATATTTGTTGAATATAAAAGACACTTCATTTTAAAGTATATAAAATTCTTTTTCACTGAATTCTTTCATGATAACAACTTGAAATATTTTGGGATTGTGCAATTTATAAATGCTGCTGTGGATATTTTTCTCCTCTTTAAGATTCTGAATAACATTTTGGGCCAATAGATGGTGAAAATTCATTAATGTCAAAGAAAATGTCAGTATCCTAATTTTTTTTTTTCATTCATTAAATTTTTTTTTTTTATCAGGCCCGTAGTTTCTCGATGTAGAGGGAGTTAGATAAATATATTTTCATAGATGTATTTTGTATTTTTTCCGAGATACATTTCTTTAATTGATTTCTCTTTCATATTTCTTTTCAGTCGAAGGACTAAAAGACCTCACAAAAGTCAATACCTGACGCCTGGTCTTTCATGGGAACTCAATTCATTCAATCTGGCTTTGCCTGCCATTTTTCTTCCATGTTTGTATTTTATATTTATTTATTCTTTTTTGCCTTCTCTAGCGAATTAATGAAATTGAATTAATCACCATCTAGAAGAGAATATGAGGATCTTCAGATTATCACATGTATGGAAAAATGTGTATTTTCCTTGTAGTTCGAATGAATAAGACCAAAAGCTAAAATAAAAGCCAGTAAGCGACAGTATTTTATGAAAACAAGAAAGGCGCCCTTTAGTCTTTCATCGCTTTGATAATTGAATTACAAGATTAAGTTGTATTATTACGTTTTTATTAAATGCGGGGTCGTTGGGTAGGCAGCCAAATGCCTTATCTAACGTAAGCTTGATGGAAAAAAGGCGGAAAAAAAAGAGAAATAAAAGTCTTGTATGCCATTTATCATCAGCCAAATCTTAGCCTCTTTGTGACGACAACGGTACTAACGCCCGACGAGGCGCTATTAGGAGCCGTTGGAAGTGTTTGTACCCTTCACATATGCCGTCTTGGTAGTTATAATTTTTTTGTTTTTGTTTTTCATCGAAGCCGCGTTAAGTAACCCTGAGTGATTTTTCATGCAAATTCTTTTCTCTTTTGTTTATCTGAAGAATCGGGACCCTGACGCATCTACCGACCCCCACCCTCACCTCCTCAACCCTATCCTCCTCGTCCTCCTCCTCCTCCTCCTCCCTCCTCCTCCTCCTCCTCCTCCTCCTCCTCCTCCTCCTCCTCCTCCTCCTCATCCCTATCCTCCTCTTTCTCCTCCTCCCCTCCTCCTTGTTTTTTACCTTCCCCCCTCCCATTCTTCCACCTCTTCCCCATCCCTCTGCCCGTCCCCTCATTTTCTTATCTTCCTCCCATTCCCTCCCTGCCTCCCCTCTCCCTTCCCTTACCCCCACCCCCCTCTTGTGAGGCGGTATCCCAAGAGCCTCTTCAGTCGGTTTTGGCTCTTATCCTGTCCTCTCATAATCAAAGGCTCTCTTTTCTCTTTTACCAACTATCGGAAAGAGCGACGACTCGCCAGCACCCTGTGCTCTCTCTCTCTCTCTCTCTCTCTCTCTCTCTCTCTCTCTCTCTCTCTCTCTCTCTCATTAGCTTTCGCTTCTTTGCCTCTTTCATTCATTACTTCCTTTTAGAAGACGGACCCCCCTTTTTTTGGGAACTGCTATTTTTTTCTCTAAGATTTGACTGGCAAGTTTTAATATTTCATTACGATCCTCTTCATTCTCTCTCTCTCTCTCTCTCTCTCTCTCTCCATTACCATTTTCCTTTTCATAAGGTCGCTTTTGTGTTGCAGGTTGATTTCAAAGAGATATTGCAGTAGCTCTATTTTTGGCTAGGCTTTGCAAGGATTTTAACATTTCCAGCAACGTTTTCATCTTATTTCATCCCTTTTTTTTCTCTAACCTACTTTCGTACACAAGTACAAAAAAAGTTCTGAAATGTCACTCGTTCCTTTATAAGAATCCGTTGCTGTTGACGCAAAGCGCGGAGCCGACAATATCATCCCCGAATTTCGATACCGTAGATTCGAAAGGTTTTCACCATCTAATGCTCACTCTTTCAATAGGCTGACTGATATATATATATATATATATATATATATATATAATTTATAAATGTATATATATATATATATATATATAAAAGTATAAATGTATATGTATATATATATATATATATATAATATATATATATATATATATATATATATATATATATATATATATATATATATATATATATATATATATATATATATATATATATATATATATATATATATATATGTGTGTGTGTGTGTGTGTGTGTGTGTGTGTGTGTGTGTTGTGTGTGTGGTGTGTTTGTAGTCTTTCTCTTTAATTTCTTTTCCATCTTAGTGATCCATGCAAATTCGGTACTCAATGTAAAAATGACAGTTGTATTATTATTATTATTATTATTATTATTATTATTATTATTATTATTATTATTATTATTAATATTATTATTATTATTATTATTATTATTTATTCCCGTATGCATCTTATGCATAAGCCATCAAGCCAAGAAAATTTCCAACACTACCGTACTTTACCTTCATTAAATAATATAAATGCGAATTAAATTATGCATAAAAACTAATAAATCAAACCTTGCATGACTTTACTAAATACACACACACACACACACATATATATATATATATATATATATATATATATATATATATATATATATATATATATATATATATATATATATATATATATATATATATATATATATATATATATATATATATATATATTTAGCTGTAGTCAGTAAAGTCATGCGAGATTTGATTTATTAGTTTTATTAGTTTTTATGCATAATTTAATTCACATTTATATTATTTAATGAAGGTAAAGTACGGTGATGGTTGGAAATTTTCTTGGTTTAATGGCTTATGCATAAGAATGTGGGGGATACAACTGTCATTTTTACATTAAGGACCGAGTTTGCATGGATCACTGAGATGTAAAACAGTAAAAGAGAAAAACCACAAACACGCACACACACACACACATACACACAAACACACACACACACAAATCCACACAGGCGGCACACCCTCGTTTGAAAGACGTTCCGGTAAATCCTCGCACCCTTCCATAATTCTGACATATGTATGCAAGAAGAGAACCAATAAGGCAGTGCCGATAATCGGCGCTTCTTTATGCTTATTCCCGGGTCTTTGGCTTCCCTGGGACTGTCCACTGGTTACGGGGACAGTAAAAAATAGAGGTCGTTTGTTTTTGTCTATTCCTGAATGGTTTTGGGATTAGGTCTATATTCTTTAATGCGTTTAAGATTAGTTTTCACTCTGCCAGTGGATTCTGGAGACGATTCAACCTTTTCCCATATTTCTTTCTTTTTTCGAATGTCTGCCAATGCAGTTTTGAGTAATTGAGGTGGATAAGTTGGTAAGGGAATAAGGACTTTGAGGCTGACGGAACAGATTTTTTTTTTTTTAGAATAGTTAGTGCTTGCTCTCTCGTTTAAATGAACACCACGGTGTTCAAATTAGACTATTAAATAATGTTTGGGCCACTTAATTTAGGTCCTGTTGTACTCTGTCTGTCAATGTGGATGCCAAATATGGTATTATTAGAGCATCATTAAAAGGGGGTTAATGTTTTGTGTGAGAGAGAGAGAGAGAGAGAGAGAGAGAGAGAGAGAGAGAGAGAGAGAGAGAGAGTCACTTAATAAAAGGACAATTTGATTTCCATCAGGTTTTCAAGTGATTTAGTTTCAAGATATTTGTACTGTTTTGAAAAAAAAAAAAGATTAAATGCGTTATCTGCTAAGGCATATAACTCCTCCTTTTATCGTCTGTCAGAATCTGTGAAAATCTAATTATGACCTGCGTAAGCTCTGCTTAATGGAGTTTAACGTCTCCCACGAAATTTACGACGTTGCTGAGGACGCACCCTCTCAGGCTGATATATTAATTCCTTTGATGTAGAATCTCTGTTTACAAATACACCTGTAGATGGATATTATGGACGAGGTATATCACGCCGAAAAGACACCTTTAAAAATACTCTAGCTTCTTCTGCGAGAACGTCTCGTGACGTGCGGAAGGAAAGTTCGCCCCAGATCCCCCTGGGCCAAACTTTATATGGCTGGTGGGATGGCTACGGGTTCTTAAATAAGTGGATTTTTTTTTTTTTGGGGATTTCGATTTAAAAATATTGGAGAGGTAACTATCGAAGGTGCCTGGTGTGAACCAATGAAATGTGGTCACTGTCGAGAAGGTGAGACACTTAAAAAGGATTGAGCAAGTCATTTGGTTCTAGTATTTAAAGGAAAAACATGAAAGGTTGTTCTATTTTCTTTGATATCTTTCTTAAAAGGAAGGGAAACATTATTACACCATTTTATGCACCTGCATCGATATGGATGCGAACAGTATTTAAATGCCATTCGCTTTTTGATATGAACTCATATTGTTTTGCACAGCGAGGGATAAGGATGTTAGTCGGTTTGATAGGGGACATTAGGATTTGGTAAAATTAGACTGCTGTACTGTAGTATGGACACAGTTCCACTGAGGTGGTAAGACAGTTGAAACATTAACAAATATCTATATTACAGAAAGAGTATACATAAAAAAGGAAAAAAAAAACATGGTTCTCATGGACATGGCTTCTAATTGAAGAAAAAATAGAATACACTATAAATGGATTTCGAGGCGTAGCAGAACTTTATGTAGTTTGCGCATACTCTGTATCAGTGATGAGTTTGCTCTTTAATTCTGTCACTAGGTACTTCCGCAACGAATTTCGTCAAAGGTGACGACACGTTACTTTAAGGAAAGTTTATGAGTAGCCTTGTAAACATGTGTGTCTACACTGGAAGGTATGTCTATTGAACGAATCATTGCAACAGAAGTATTTGAAATGTAAATTATTTTCTCTATCCCTTCCAACAACCAACAACATCTCTCTTCGCTCTCTCATACTTGGGAATATTGGTCGCTCTCTTGATTTTGTCAGGAAAATTCCTTTATTATCTCATATCTCCTCAGGAAAGACCCACCAACCACTTGGCAATGACTTTTCCATAACTCCACATTCGATATCCCGTGTGGCACTGATATAAACAGTCCATGTTTTGCGCTCTGGGTCAGTAAAGATAAAACGGCACGCTGTTTAAACTTCTATAATTACTCAGTTGCAATGTTTACGAACAATAGTAAATTTTATGTGGAGGAAGTTAGGTCTTTCACTGAGAAATTTAGGGTCATCAAGAGTTGTATTGGAACTTTGCGTAAATATATATTATGTGGTTTCGCCAGAAAAATTTTTGTTGCAGAAATTTTTAAAAATGATAAATCGATATTAACATTTTTTTTTCAATTCGTATAGGCAAGCATGATTGAAGGTTTGTGATAGTTCAAAAGTGAACGATATAAAAGCCATAACGCTTTCCAGTTACCATGTAATGATGTAATGGGTGTTCAGTTAACGCCATATATAGTTTCCATAAACCTTTGTTTAAATATTTATGGAGGCACGGTTTTATCGTTTTATCGCTCTAACGTATTTATCATCTCAAATACATTACACCTGCATAAGGTGCCATTATACCATTAGCATATGATACACTGTAAAATAAATGATAGTTGCGATAAAGCTTGCACAGTGCTAATGAGTTAAGATATCAAAGATAAAAGGAAAACATACACTTTTTAATAGCATTAATAGACACATCCTTATTTAGCAGTCGCCAAAAACACCGGTCTGCACATATTAACATGTGGTTCCTGCATTGTCTCACAAATACAAGTTCTCCTTTATCGAGAACTGTATCTCTTATGCATTAGATGCAATCATAATACACAGCATTAATCAGCAATGTCATTGAATATGAGGCTGTGGCTGCCTGTTCGTATAAGGATCTCAAGAGGCGGATCTGTCGAGTTCCTCCGGGGTTAACCCCGTAGGGGGCCAGTGCCTTTAGTGCACCTCATCCGCTGCAGGCAATACAGAAGGGAGTTTGGAGCGTCCTTACGGCCCCTAGCTGCTCCCACTCTTTAGCCTTTTATTTTACCTCTATTCTCGCTTCGTTTCTTCATGCATACTGTCCTTCTTCTGTGTTACTTTCAGTTCCACCTTTAGTTCCTTGTACTTTATCTCCTTAATTTTCTTGACCTCTCTATCTTGTCCAACCACTCTAACTCCCACTTTTCTCTGTCATAAGTGCAGTGTCTGAAAGATCCCAATGTTTTCCTTGGTTGCCTAAATTTCATAAATCAATCACTCAATCACTCCTTCTCGGTTAAGATTTCGTTTTTGTCGTCAACCCAAATCCTTTTGCTGTTAGGCCTTCGGGATTGGGGTAGATACAAGCATTGGGTTTATCGTTCCATACGAATCATTTTTCTAAAAAAAAGCATTTCGAGCAATTAGTGAATGCAGCTGACGATGGTTGAACGAGAGTCGAATTTACAGAATGACTGAAGCAGGACAGGTCGAGGTGTCCCTGCTGGAGGTTTAGGAGGGAAAAGACGTGCCTGTGGAAGCAAGATTAGATTGTATGAAGTGATTATTGAGGTAAATTTCCATTACGGAAATGAAGTGGGGATGTCGGCGGCAGAATTAAGAAATACGGGAGCGACTTTTGAGTTTACTGATATTATAAATTATATATATATATATATATATATATATATATATATATATATATATATATATATATTGTATATATTTGCGTGAGTTTATGTGTGCTTGGAAGGTACGGTAGTTTTTAAAAATAATTAATATAAGAAGAGGGGTCAGCACAAATCGATGGAAATCAAACAAAAAGGTACACGTGATCATTTATGGAACTTTAAAAACCTGAAACTATAGTTGACGACACTTTCAGTTTATTATGAAAAGTTGATGATGAGGGTAACTTAATTATCCAATCGAGGTCTTTTGTAGTGGAAAGGAGAGTTGGAAAATAAACATAAATAAACCCGGGTAAACATAAATAAGCGTGGCCGTAGAGAGAAATAGTAACAGTTAACAAGAGAGAAACCTGAGGATTGCTCCTCAAAGGGATAAGGCGTGTTGTGGTTACTTGCTGTGGGTGTGGGGCTGTTTGGGAAGGGGGGCGGGGGTGGGGGCTGTTGTGGGATTTGGGGGGAGGGACGTTATGCCATCTCTCTCATGTAGTCTAAACATTGGGTAATTTTTACCCACCAGTAATTGAAGACTTCGTGATAGTGTGAGCAAAATGTTAGCAATCCCCTTTATATATTTAATGGCCATTGGGTCAGTAAGGGCATAAATCATTATTTATCGTTTGACGTCTTAAACTTTTGTACTTTTATTTCAGATTTCTTATGCTCCCCTTGTAAAAGGTTTCCCAAGCAAGTCATTGAATTTGTGATATGTGTTGCTGGGCCAGCAACACATAGACCATAGATATCGATGTTGTCAAAGAAATTTCTTCTAATATCAAACGCCGCCCCATAAAGGAAGGACGAGGAAAAGTGAGGTTAATGAAGGGTAGTAAAAGATAAGGTTAAACATATTTGTTCGGTTTATTTACCGTAAAATCTCTCTCTCTCTCTCTCTCTCTCTCTCTCTCTCTCTCTCTCTTTGAAGAAATATTTTACCTTTCATTTCATTTCAGTTTGCTGTACTGCAAATGGATTTCCTTTGTGTGTTTTGTTAACTAGTAATGTTTGTTTAACTTTTATGACCTGGTTTCAGACTCTTTTGCAGTGCACATTAAGTAATCGATTCTCTCTCTCTCTCTCTCTCTCTCTCTCTCTCTCTCTCTCTCTCTCTCTCTCTCTCTCTGTGCCCTGCATCATTGATACTGCAGGTCTTTGTACTATCTCCCTCTCTTTACATTTTCCTCATGGGCGATAATTTGAACACAATTGCAGCGTACCCACGGCGACAAGGATGCCAGACCTTATATTCCAATCAATATCTAATTGGTATCCAACTCTTGTCGCAGTCCGAGAAGGACCCTCTTTGAATCTGTCGTTCTGGAATCCGTCGAGTTTGTCTCCCATTTTTTTTTCGTCCAATCGTTCTCTCATCCGGCGTCCTTTGAAAAACTGTTTGCCTTTGTTTCTGGGAACATGTCCATCAATCGGGGGTTTTAAAGGATTACGTACGTTATCGTTCATTAGATGAATGGGTATTATCCTTCAAAGAGAGAGAGAGAGAGAGAGAGAGAGAGAGAGAGAGAGAGAGAGAGAGAGAGCAGGATCATGTTGCGTACTGCCAATGATCCTGTGGCCGTCTATAAATTAAGCTCCTTCACAGAGAGAGAGAGAGAGAGAGAGAGAGAGAGAGAGAGAGAGAGAGAGAGCGATGGGGCTGTTAGGGGTATCTGCCTGAATGGTATAGAGGAATCAATTACAGGGCCCATTCATCGTTTATTGTTTGCAAGTTGTCTGTGCCCTAAGTATTCATTCAATTATCATTTGCCATTATGTAATGTATTTCACTCAATTCATTAAATATGCAGTAAGGTAGAATGTAGTCTGAGTTAGAATTTCATCTTAGGTTACTTACCTTTGTATATAATGATGCTTTTTCATTGTTGAGTAGGTTTTCTTTATATAATTTGTTTTTATTTGATTTAGGATACGATGCGTGGCCTGTTGGGCAGCTCCATGACTAACTTTAGTCTTCGCATTCTTCTATTTGTGCTTCTGCAGATATTTCATACCTCCGTACTTTCGAATTTCTGCGTTTTCAACTATGAAATCTGATCTAAAGTTTGTCGGAATAGGGCCTATTTCACCAACTGCTCTAATGACCAGGAGGATAGTTCCTTCACCCAGACACCTACTTTCCACAGTTACTGATTTATAAACACACACACACACACACACACACGCACACACATATATATATATATATATATATATATATATATATATATATATATATATATATATATATATATATATATATATATATATATATATATATATATATATATATATATATATATATATATATATACATATCTATATGTGTGTGTTTTGTATATAAATGACAGAATTCGTTTTCAGTGAATCCTACGATTTTAAAGCCCGTAAGAATGGGCCAAGTCATGACCATTTTGTCCTTCCTTTCCTTTCTATCCCGTCAGGTTTTGTCTAGAAAATATAAGCCTTAAGTTGCCCAGCCCGTCTATTTTAAGAAGTTTGAATAGTAATGTGTATCATGTAAGTTACACATGAAAAGTGAGGTGCAAAAGTACATTACACATTGCTCCCGTGTAAGTCGTAATAAGGAGAACTAGGTAAAGGATATATAGTTGTATTTTAAAGGAGTAAAGATAAGCCAATGTAAAGCCAGATAAATAAAAACCTTAAATAAAAAAAAAAGCAGATATATGTCAGCCCTGACTGTATTGAAGGTCTTCTTTTAAAATGAGTCCTGAGGACCTTCAAACTAGGGAAGGCCGGGAAGGGTGGGGGACTCGGGTTTATGGTTTTGAGTTGTAGCTCAGTAAACCTTTCACGAAAAGAAGGAAAGAGATGAAAAAAGGCTGAAATGAAGAGGATTCTGATGTTATGACCCTTATTGAGAGGGATATTGGGAATCGAATTAACACTGGATTTAGGTGTTAGCGCGAGCTAAAATTAGCTTTAAAGCCGATGAAACGACGGAATGTTATTTTGGGGCAGTAACGAGATGCTTATGTATGTACAGGTGTAATCACGGGGAGATTAGTCTCAGTGAATAAATGGCTCTACCTTCGTAGATCACACACACACACACACTCACGTGTATATACATGTGTATATACATATGTATAAAAATATATATATATGTATGTATGTATGTATGTATGTATGTATATTTATATTTATAAATATATACTATATATATATGTCTGTATATATATATATATATATATATATATATATATATATATATATATATATATATGTATGTATGTATGTATGTATATATGTGTGTGTGTGTTTGCACACGCGCGCGTGTTAAAACTGATATTGGTAAGTGCATGAACGGAAGACATTGCATAAGCTGTTTAATAAAATACTCAGGTTTTGTTTCTTGTCCTCACCGACAGGAAAGGCATCATATAACAGCCAGTTTAAACTCTTCTACCAGTGCAGGGTCAGGAATTGGGTACGGGCGGCCAATTTAGCCCATGACAGTTGATCAGAAAGTCAGTTTGACGCAACAACGTCAAGATGTACAGAATGTTTCAATTTTCATTTTTCCCCGAAGATGTTTTCTTGTCATTCCTTAGGCCCGTCTGTCCCATTTTGCCAACACATAAATATTTAGAAATAAGTGGAAATAAATTTTTAGACTTTTAAAAAGATATTTATGATATTCGTGTGTATACAGAATATCTTAAATTAAAAAGATATTTATGATATTCGTGTGTATACAGAATATCTTAAATTATTAAAATAAAAACTTACCTCTTTATTTTAGTAGGCTTTAGTTATATTGTATTGCAATGAGAAAATTTTGTTGTCTATTGCTATGTACAGGGTTTTGAAATCTTTCCATATTTTTTACTTTTTCCATCGCCTTTATTTTCTGCCCATATTCTTGTACTTTAATTTTTTATGTTTTTTTTTTTAGGAGTAAGCTCTATAAATCCATAAATACTGAAGTAAATGTGCCTCTTGTCTTAGAGAGAAATAAAACAGTTTTTTGTGAACGGCCTTCAGTCATTCTATTCGAAATAATAGACCAAATCCTTCATATCATCAGACATTCTTAAAGCTAATTTCTTGAGAATTTTTGGTTAAGTGCGTATCTCTCCTCTGCTACAAATGCTGTGATACAACTGTGCCTAAGACTGCTTTTGAATCTGACCTAGATAGAACAAACCCTCGAACACCTCCGCATTACTCAGCGGAGAACAATGAGCATAATTAATGCCTTTTGTTGGTCCCAAAATAGAACCGGGAGAGAATTGTTTCGTTTCATGGAAACTGAGTCGGAGCACGGCGATAGGCTTCCTCAGGCTTTTTCAACAGCTTGGACGCCATCGGAAGGACCTCCCATATAAATAGTTTATGATGCGTATGACGAGTTCCTCGTTGTCAGCTAGCACTCTGCTAGGCCCGAGTTCGAGTCTCCGGCCGGCCAATGAAGAAATAGAGGAATTTATTTCTGGTGATAGAAATTCATTTCTCGGTATGATGTGGTTCGGATTCCACAGTAAGCTGTAGGTCCCGTTGCTAGGTAACCAATTGGTTCTTAGCCAGGTAAAATAAATCTAATCCTTCTGGCCAGCTCTAGGAGAGCTGTTAATCAGCTCAGTGGTCTGGATAAACTATGGTACACTTAACTTAAGATGCCTATGACGGGCAAAATAGCTGTGGGACCGTTTTCATACGTCATGTCGGACAAATACCGATTATTTTCCTCGTCAGTCTCAAATTTTCGTTCGTGGGAAATATAGGACATCAATTCAGGCCATCAACACCAGTCATAAACAAGAAAATTCCCCCTGGCGTAACCTGCAAGAAATTTGTTGAAAGACAGCAACATCTGCAACGTTGTCAGGCGGTGAAGGGACCAGTGCTTGAGAAGGATAGCGATTGCTTCAGCAGGCAAATTAACTTGGGGGCTCTTGAATGATTCGACGAAGGGCATCATTCAATTTCGCGTCCCTTTCCCGGACTTGACACTGATGTAGCGGCTGCTGACTTGGCTGGGTGGGGAACGTATTCGAACGCGGAAAATATTCCTCGGCATTGTCCACTGAAGCAGAGATATGATTGTGTAACGGACGTTATGCAGTCTGTCTTTTAAGGAGAAATATACTCTACATATGACGTTTGTAGTTTTCTTTGTTCGATTTCATCCTGTCAATGCTATTGAGTAAAAAAACGTAATTGGGAAAAATGCATATAAGTTTGAATGCAAATCAGTACAACACACACGTAGGCGGCAAAAAAAAAGTTTTGGGCCTAAAAACCTTTCCAAATAAGAGACGACCCCAAACCAAGAAAAAATAAACTAGAGACTAGAAAACATGACACTGAAGTAAATACGGTATATATAAAATTAAGGTCTGTGACCTTTACAACCACTAAATATAAATAAACCATTTAATTACAGGCTGGCTGGATGTAGGTGGAGCTTGAAAGAAAAACGCAACCGCTTATTAGAAGAGACAGAATCAGCAACAAGCCTTCAAAAGTCAATTTATTGTCGGCTCGTTCGGTTGTCTTGCTCTCAATTATCTTGCTCTTAATTGCCTGTCACTCAGAAGTCGGTGAGGCACAAAGGTGACAATAGCATGCATTCGGCTGTCACAGATGTTGATCTGAAGAAAAAAGATAGGTGCAGCTATCTACACGATCGCCTGCATAATGAGGACCTTATCCCACGGGGGTTCCGCGGGAAGAAGCGTTGGGCCCCTACCATTTTTCACTATTCAAGTAGTATCCAAAATCGCTCTTTTCTTTTGGCTGTAGTTATATACAGGTGGATTTAAAAGATAACCATTAATTTATGTCAAGGGTTCATGGAAAGCTGATCTCGTAGATGAGCCTTCCAAGAACCAGTTTCAAAGATTTCATCTTCTGTTCCTCGGAGATTCGCTCTTAGTTAATCCTGTATCCCATAATTGCCTGACCCGTGCAAAGCCATCCGACCTATACTGTACATGGACCTTTGCTTGTCTTACCTGATCATTAGTTTGCGCGTCATATGTTTTTGCGCCTTAGTTCTACTGTATAACACACCACTTCCCACATATAAACATGCACGCACACACACACAAATATATATGTATATATATATATATATATATATATATATATATATATATATATATATATATATATATATATATATATATATATATATATATATATATATATATATATATATATATATATATATATATATATATGTATATACATATATATATATATATATATGTGTGTGTATGTATATATATAGTATATATATATATATATATATATATATATATATATGTGTGTGTGTGTGTGTGTGTGTGTGTGTGCGTGCATGTTTATGTGGGAAGTGATGTATTACAGAAGGCGCAAAAACAAAGAGAAGCAGGAAAATATCATATGACATGCAAAGTAATGATCAGGTAAGAAAAGCATACATACATGCATACACACATATATACATGTTTGTTGTGTCAGTGTCTGTGCTTATGTATGTATGTATCTTCGCGCGCGAGGGCTTGTTGTGTGTGCTGTGTGCGTTAGTAGCAAAGAAGTACATGATAAATGGATATTTCGTTTGGTTAATGTGTAAAATCAATTACTCTCCAAAGCACAATGTCTTATTTCTTTTTATTGAAAATTCAGTCATATCAAGGCCCATGCATGATTAAATTCCTGTTCCGCATGACTTCCTCCGACCTGTCTTCTTCCGCCTTCAAGCTTATGAGAAAATAAATAAGTAAAAAAATGCGCCGGAGTTTCTTCGGCGCAGTCGAGTTTTCTGTACAGCCGGTGCAGCGCATAATCAAGGCCACCGAAAATAGATCTATCTTTTGGTGGTCTCGGTGTCATGCTGTATGAGCGGCGGCCCATGAAACTTTAACCACAACCCGGTGGTGGCCTATCCTATATTGTTGCCAAAAGGACGATTATGGTTAACTTTAACCTTAAATAAAATCAAAACTACTGAGGCAAGAGGGCTGCAGTTTGGTATGTTTGATGATTGGAGGGTGGATGATCAGCATACCAATTTGCAGTCCTCTAGCCTCAGTAGTTTTTCAGATCTGAGGGCGAACCGAAAAAAATGCGGGCGGACAGGCAAAGCCGGCACAATAATTTTCTTTAACAGAAAACTAAAACAGACCAGGCAATACAAATATCCTCAGTAAAACAGGAAATCTATGCCCTCGTTTCAGTGATGAGGGTTTGTGGAAATGTCTGGTGCCCAGAGCTTCGGGGAAACTAGTTCTCCATTGGATGGGTAGGTAGATCTCTCGGCTAGCACGCTGTTGACCCAGCGTTCGAGTCTCCGACCGGCCAGTGAAGAATAAGAGGAATTTATTTCTGGTGATAGAAATTCATTTCTCGTCATAATGTGGTTCGGATTCCACAATAAGCTGTAGGTCCCGTTGCTAGGTAACCAGTTAATTCCTAGCCACGTCAAATAAATCTAATCCTTCGGGCCAGCCCTCTCTAGGAGAGCTGTTAATCAGCTCAGTGGTCTGGTTAAACTAAGATATACTTAACTTTTTTTCGGGGAGACTGAAGTAGGGTCACACACTGATTAAAGGGGAGTGTAATTAATAATCTCTTAATCTCTCCCTGCCCTTATTAGATCCTGTAGCTTCTTATTTATATTATTTTCTGTGATTTTTGTTATAAATGTCTTTGGAAAGCCGTAAACCAGAAAATGTTTGCTATAACTTAATCCAGCTGGACGATAAGGCTGGAATATCCATCTCAGAACATGCAATAACAGTCCAGTTTAAAGCACAGTTAATCTGCGTGGCATAAATATCACAGATTATAAACCTTATTATTTTTATTGCTAAGTAATTATTGTATAGCTACGTTATATAAATAAATAATTTTGTTCGTGTTTACTAACTTTTAGATATTCTGTTTGTCATGATATTTACTAATTTGAAAGTGGCAGTTTAAATATTGGTTTACAACTTATTCATGTATACAGATTTCCATATAACACACCAACATAAAACCCTTGTCATGGAGAGCAGGTTTAGTGGGGAAGATTTATAAAAACGCCGTTGAGAACAAGAAGTATATTTCGAACCCCAAGTGCGATGACCGGAGCCTTAATTAACTCTCGTCCTTGAATCAGTACTTTTGTATCGTTCCTCCGCTCGCTTTTTATGAGCATCTTGGTTCTTCAAATGCGTGTACATCCTCCAAACCTTTGGGTATTTTATGCAGATGGCCAATTTAATCAGACGTTAAATGCAGCCGCAACTTCTTTCCCCGATATCAAGTCCCTTGTTATCATAACTTCTTACATTCCCTTTTGATTTACGGTCACATTCGAGTGGCTGAGAAATTGATCGGATTACCAGCGGTTCTAATGACTGCGTGAACCTCTCTCTCTCTCTCTCTCTCTCTCTCTCTCTCTCTCTCTCTCTCTCTCTCTCTCTCCCCGTGATTAATTAAGCTGCATTTGATTCATGGCCGGTGCAAGTGTGAGGCTAATCTTCGAAATAACTCTTAAATCTTCGTGGATATCACTGGCTGTGTAGATTTCATTCGTCAGTGTCAGAGGATTGGCCGACTCCTCCTTTTTATGAGATATTGCAAATTGTGATTCAGTATCCCTTAGGCGAGTGAGGGGTTCCATTCACGGAGCGGGGCTCGGGTGGGATAAGATGAAATTAGTTTCCCCGGTGGGAGGTTAGTGGAGACATTGGTGTTGAAGAAAGTTAAAGAAGAGGAGAAATCGATTCGCACGAGAAGAGCAAAGAGCAGGGCAGATTCACTATTACTTTCCGTGCACTCTTCCGGTTTTTTTTTTGGACGCCACCTCTAGAAACATGATACAAAAATAGGGAGAAACTTTGTTAAAAAGTTGTTTTTCTTGTGTCATCAGTACTCAGTCAGGATTGACAGATAAAAAGAAGAAAGTTAAGAAAAAGTTCATCTGACTAGTATTTCTTTTTCTTGTTTTCCATTTCCCTGTGTGACTGAAGTTGTGAAATCAACTTCTGGTCAGTTTTCTAGGAAGGGCTTCTTTTTTTTTTTTTCCATCCGTTCAATCTTTCTCTCGACGGAGTAAGGGATCAAAGCCTCCGTTAGGAAGACTTGTACATCCTCAGTGCTACTTGATAAAATCACAAAATTCAATCCTTCGAAGAGAAGCCTGTAAAATGATCAAATTTTAGTTCTTTTGTATTAAATTTTATATATATATATATATATATATATATATATATATATATATATATATATATATATATGTATTCATGAAGCTGCAAATGTCGCTTAATATCACTTATAAATTCCCTTCGGTGATAATTCTCCAAAGGAGATATTCCTGAGGTAGCGTGAATTTGATAATAAGCGACATTTGTAGCTTCATGATTGTATATAAATCACGGTGTGATAAAAATTTCATATATATATATATATATATATATATATATATATATATATATATATATATATATATATGTGTGTGTGTGTGTGTGTGTGTGCGTGTATGCATTAAATAGTTTCAGGAAAAAGTATATGTAAATTACCTAATTTATTAGCATGCAAGGAAAAGGTTTTAAATTTGTCTGTATGATACGCTCAACTCTGAAAATGTTTCTTTTTAGCTACGCCTAGAATTAACTGATTTTTCTTTCTGTACATTTTTCTACATACATAAACATTTTTATTTTTACCCTCCTGGTCTATCGCGCCCTTCTGGGCTATGTTCCGCTCTTTTCCTCTTTCTATTTATTTTTAACTAGATGAAAACATTACTGCGTCCGGGCCATAGGCCTTCGAAAAAATAGAATACCTTTTTTTTTTGAAATCGTTTTATTAAAACAACTAAATTGATTTCACTAGCCTATTTGGCTGAATGAAATTGCCCGGTATTTTTCTAGGAGGTGGGGAGGCAGTAATACGCAAATATTTTAATTGAGTGATTGCCATCCAGTAAAATATTTAAGGGTAAATCCTGGTTTTACGGTAGGTTTAACATTAAAATTGGAAATTCTTTTAGCGAGAAACTATTTGGCGCACTAGTGAAAAGAATAAGAGAAAACGAGTTTGAAATCAACCCAGAAATGGAACCTTAAAATAGATATGTGGAAGTTCGGGGGATTCCTGAAGACCTCATACTTGTTGCTGTACATCTTATTACAGTAATATATATATATATATATATATATATATATATATATATATATATATATATATATATTATATATATATATATATATATATATATATATATACATACACATTTTATTAATATATATATTTATATATATATATGTGTGTGTGTGTGTGTGTGATTTTGGATTTAACTCCATTTGATTAACATCTAACATTTTCTCTTTGTGTGTTTTCATACTCTTCTGGAGAGGCGTGCGCAGTAGGCAAGATATTGCCTGTTCCATAAGAATAAATACATATCATTACTAATGCTAAAAACCATACTTTAAATAAATGAAGATCTGGAACTGCAGAGTACACAGAGCTTGACGTAAACTGTAATTATTTAACAGAGTAAATAATATTTCACCTGATTAAGACACGTCTTATTTTTCCACACAGGTACGCGGTTTACTGTCGTTGGCGTTGGTATTGTAAGTAGAAGCCTTTTCGTTTTTTTCTGGGTGTGCATCTTATTCCAAAATTGATAAGATCAATAGCGCTCCATCCAGATGTCAACTTTTCTTCCTAAAATTATATTCTTTTGGTCTTCATATCACTGGGTTTGATTGTTATCCTTCCTCGTAAAGCACATTTTTAGGTAATTTTTAGTTTTCTGTAAAAGAAAACTGTTGTGCCGGCTTTGTCTGTCCGTCCGCACTTTATTCTGTCCGCGCTTTTTCTGTCCGCCCTCAGCTCTCAAAAACTACTGAGGCTAGAGGACTGCAAATTGGTATGTTAATCATCCACCCTCCAATCATCAAGCATACCAAATTGCAGCCCTCTAGCCTCAGTAGTTTTTTTATTGTATTTAAAGTTTAAGTTAGCCATAATCATGCTTCTGGCAACGAGATAGTATAGGCCACCACCGGGCTGCAGTTAAAGTTTCACAGGCCGCGGCTCATACAGCAATATACCGAGACCATCGAAAGATAGATCTGTTTTCTGTGCCCTCGATTAAACGCTGTAGCGGCTGTACAGAAAACTCGATTGCGCCGAAGAAACTTAGGCGCATTTTTTACTTGTTATCATTAGTGCTCCGTTAGACCAGAATTCAAGATAATATTTCCATAGACTTTTTTTGTGTGTGTAGGTGTGTTTTAACGATTGGGAAATGTTTCCTAGCACTCCACTGAAGGGTATACAATCTTCACATTGTCTTAGATATATTCGCATGGAGACTTTTTCGTTATAGAATATCACATTTCATCTATTATTCAGACTACGTATAATTTTTTTTTTTTTTTTTGGCTCGCATTTAATTACTGACATTTTTTAAGGAACATAAGATACTGGATGGTGATTTATTTCTTCTAACAAGGTGATTAGGTTTTTGGTTTTTCTGGTTGTATCACTGTCAGTTTTGTGTTGTTATCCATCGGTATATAAGCAGGTTTATGCAAATATTAATGAGCGGATTGTGATGAAACAAGGTAATGAAATTCGCCAAGTGCCAGTATCAATTTTATGTTCTTTCTGTAGAAACTGGTAGTTCCTCGTTGGACGAGTCGGTAGAGTTGTCGCCTAGTACTCGCTAGGCCCGAGTTCGACCCTCCGGCCGGCTGATGAAGAATTAGAGGAATTTATTTCTGGTGATAGAAATCCATTTCTCGGTATAATGTAGTTCGGATTCCACAGTAAGCTGTAGGTCCCTGCTAGGTAACCAATTGGTTCTTAGCCGCGTGAAATAAGTCTAATCCTTCGGGCCAGCCCTAGGAGAGCTGTTAATCAGGTCAGTGGTCTGGTAAAACTAATATATACTTAACGTTGTAGAAACCGGTTCGAGAATAAAGAACAAGGTAGCATATTTTCGCCAGTGTAAGTACTTCACATCCGGCTTTACATTTGCGGTATCCTGTCCGCATTGATAAATTACAGCAGCAATTCAGTAATAATTATGTTTACCGAGTTTTACCTGTGATGATCAGGGTTATAGATTTCGCCAGGTCTATATATACTTCATAACTTTATTTTTGTGCAATATTCTTTTCCAAGTGGTGGATTGTGACAATAAAATCTTAATAATTAGGTATAATTAGTTTGACAGCAGTTAAGTCAATTCCGAGGTGACAAATCTGTGGCTGCTATAATATTTTAAAAGTAAATTATATTATGTCAGAATAATCAAATATAGTTGCACGGTCATCTGAGAGAGTGAAAAATGTATAATCCCTCTACGTTATTGTTTGTCGTGGATAAACAGTAAGTGCATTTATAAAAAAACAGATGGTATAGTTTGGCCCCCCCCTCCCCACTCTCTTTTCCCCCGTCAAGAATAATTGTAAGAAATGTCAAGAACTTGACGCGGAAGAATGGAAAATAGATAAAAACTTGCATAAAGCAACTTGTTCCTGTAGACATGATTTCTTTCCTCCTTCGTAACTTCGCAGTTTAGAGAAGGTGATTAACAGAAATTAAAGTCGAACAATATCAGTTTTAAAGTATGGAAACGTATATGGAAGATGAATATTCTGTTAGAGTTTTGGATGGACACAAAATTTGACTGCCATGACAAATACAAAGGAAAAGTTAATTTATTACTTGTTTTCCTTTTTTTTTTTTTTTTTCTGTATGAAAAGCGTGTATCTGGTGTATATGGTGCTTACGTCCAAATCACAAAACTGAAATTTTCATGTGAATTATTTGTATTCTTACCAACATAGGTGAGTTTTTGTTCACATTGCTTTTTTTTGACACCGCTTCCGGGTGAAATTAGGAAGTCAACGTTCTTTTATTCTCCTTAAATATGAGAATATTAATCACATGCAATCAATCAGTGCCAAATATATTTGTATTTGCATTTTTACCAGATTAATATCTAAAACCCGTCTTATAAGGAGTAGTGGCCATGTTACGGACTCTGTCCCGTCCTTTGTTTTCCCCGATTCCAATAACGTTTTCTGAAGAGGTGTGTTCGTCGCTTCCTTCAGGGTTAGAACCCCATTTTTCTCTCAGGTCTTTGTCTTTTTTTCCATGGCTTGGCTAGACAAGGGCACTGGTCTTTCTCTCGTTAGGAAAGAATGGTGTCCATCAACCAACCGAGGCGTTACTCACGCGGATCAGAGAAGACAGATAGCCGGAGTCCCATATCTGATCTGCACCTAACAATATGAGCTAATATTTTTCGTTTGCCTCGTTGTTGCTGGACCCTCGCTCACTCAAACGGGAGATTGATAGCTGAACACTCGCGTCGTATCTGATATGGCGGCCGAAAGAGGAGCTGGGAGAGGTATCGCATCTCCTTCCTCGCGATTCGTATGCGCACGAGAAGAGAAGTATGGGGAGTTTCCGACAGCCGTAAAAGGTGAACCAATTAATTGCACATCACCTCCCGAAGGATGTACCGGTCTGTATGGTCGGAGATTCGCTCGGTCACGTTTTAAGTTAAGAGAGAGAGAGAGAGAGAGAGAGAGAGAGAGAGAGAGAGAGAGAGAGAGAGAGAGAGAGAGAAAAGATACTAGGACTGCAGGTCGTTACGCCCAGACAATAAATTGAAACGCATATTCGGCTTTGGCAAACTTGTAACAATCATTGACACGCTTTTGTGGCCACTTCGTAATGTTTGGTAGTTAATAAGGTTCTGATTCGTTGATTTACTTTTTTAACTTTTATCAAAATTTATCATTAATTTGTTAACGGGTGATGACAATGCTTCAAGAAGTTAGATTTTACCTATATCAAGAACTGTCCTTCAAAATTTGCCCAAATTTGTTTTTGGTCAGAATTTTCGATTTATTGATATTGATGTCCGAGAGAGGTCTCTCTCTCTCTCTCTCTCTCTCTCTCTCTCTCTCTCTCTCTCTCTCTCATTCGGTTCTCTAGAATTAGTGCCCCTGCCACTTTTATAATCTCTTCGGCTTGCCTTGCGATTTCAGTACACGGAGAATGTAGAGTACTGAAGTCTGTGAAGATTGGAATGACTTATTGGCATGATGGCATTCCTCCCTGATTCCTCTGTGAAGTTTCCCATGGGAATTCCCAGCTTTACCGTTTGTTTTTGCCACACATTAAACAAACTGTATTTTTCTTGTATGCACAGACTATGAGAACTGTTTCGAAGGGGTTTGACCTTTTCTAACATAAACATTAAATAAAACATTCATCTTGGAGCGCAGGGAATGTAAATGTTGTTCGCTAGGCGGACGACCTTTCAAACCCTTACAATCATCATTCTGCTGATCACATTTCTATAGTGGGTCAAGTTTTTGAAACTTGACTTAATGGTCATCTGCAATACTTTTAGCAATGTAGTTTACTGTCTGACCATCAGTACAAGTTCCCAGTTCCTCGTTGGACGAGTCGGTAGAGTTCTCTGCTAGCACTCTGCTAGGCCCGAGTTCGAGTCTCCGGCCGGCCAATGAAGAATTAGAGGAATTTATTTCTGGTGATAGAAATTCATTTCTCGTTATAATGTGGTTCGGATTCCACAATAAGCTGTAGGTCCCGTTACTAGGTAACCAATTGGTTCTTAGCCACGTAAAATAAATCTAATCCTTCGGGCCAGCCCTAGGTGAGCTGTTGATCAGCTCAGTGGTCTGGTTAAACTGAGGTATACTTAAGTACTAGTTCCATCGAGGAAAGCCAGCAGGTAATCTGTTATCCTGCCTTACTCATATCTGGTATTCATCATAATGGTGTATCTTTACCACTATTGCAGACTCCTGAAAGGCCCCATGTTTGCCAAGATTTTGTCCTATTGCTTTATTATTAATTGTAAACTCATTTGAGGTTCCATATCTAACCAGTCTATTCTGTTTCTGTTTCTTATATGCATATTAAGTGATACCCTTATCCTTTTTTCTTTTGCATTTAGTTTTGGAATATGTGGAGGACTGTATATTGCGCCATTTAACCTGACTTTTCAGAGGAAAATCAAGTAGCGTTCACTTGCTTGTCGCTGTTGACTGACTTGAACGCTTTCTGTCTCATAATGATGAAGGTTATTGGTGTTTTTGGGGTCATTATGTGCTGTTTTTATTTTTTTCAAAAGTCTAATCCTTTGGCACTCAGCCTTGTTACATTATGGGCTATTGGAATGTGGATTATGACTTATAAGGATAATAATAATAATATAATTGGCCGAAATACAAAGACAAGTTTAACTGTCCCTTGAAAGTAAGCTTTGGTCATGTTACTCTGCCATTCAGTTTCGCGTTTAAAGGATATATTGCCATTTTTTCTGCCGCAAAATAAATTTTAAAAATGCCATACAATTCTGGCACCTACCACTTTTTAGCTATTCTGGACTATTGCCATTTTTTCTGCCGCAAAATGAGTTTTAAAAATGGTATAATATTCTGGCACCTACCACTTTTTAGCTATTCTAGACTGTTCATCATTATCAGTGTTTGTGTTCTACCCATAAGTCTCTATTGTAAAGTCCTTGAATCAGCTTCATGGTTTAGAGGGGAGAGCGAAGCTGGGAGGGTGGGAGTTGTGTCAGTGATGTGGGAGCCTTTGGTTGGGTTTGGGTCTGTTATCTAAGAGGAGGTGTATTGATCTCATTTCGGAAAAAAAGAAAATCTTTGAGGCATTTTCCCCGTATAGGATGAACATCAACATCTTTTCAGCTCTGGAGCCGTACGGTAAAGCCACTTTACATAAAGCCTTATGTAACTCTTGTTTATTCAGCAAAGGCAAGACGACCTCAGGTTATTTTGGTAAACACGCTCAGCCACCTCGGGCGAGAGCGAAAACAATAGTCATATGGCCAATAAAAGGAAACCTTTGTTTGAGCCCATTTCGTCTTCAGACAACCTCTCTCTCTCTCTCTCTCTCTCTCTCTCTCTCTCTCTCTCTCTCTCTCTCTCTCTCTCTCTCTCCTTTTTCTGCAGCCAGCTTCTTTAGATGCTGCAAAGATGCATTTGCGATGGCTTACTTAGCAAACAGTGAATCCAGTCGCCTGGAGTGAGGAAGTTGATGCTATCTCTGACCTAATATGACCTCATGTCACTTTTTACTTGGTCGGCTGTCGTGTGCTTTCTGGGTGGCGCTTGGTCTCGGTAAGGAAACCGATTTTCCTTTTTTAAAGTAGTAAAGCTTTCCTGTATTTCTTGATATCGCTCTTGGGATGATTGATCTTTTGACTTTCCTCGACTTTTGAGTCTCTGGCGAGACCAGATTTTTTCCTTAATTCATTTTATTGTATTTGTTTGCGAGCTTATTTTTGTATATTACATATCTCCTATTATAATATAGTAATATTATCGTTGTTATTATCTTTGCTATTGTAGCTGATTAGTGATTTTGGTGGTTATTATTATATTCAAATTTTTATTTACACGAGGTCTCTTCCTTGTGTGCATCCACATAATTCTGTAGATAATAGCCATATATTTGTTTACAGACATCTCACTATCTTATGTGAGCTTGTAGCACTGTTATGTCAAAATCCCCCTCTCCCCCCCCTCTCTCTCTCTCTCTCTCTCTCTCTCTCTCTCTCTCTCTCTCTCTCTCTCTCTCTCTCTGCTCTGTGCTATGTAGAGTTGTGAGGCGTCATAACACAGCACACCTTGCTCTTCATACGCTTGCCCCCTACAAGGCCATATGAATAATTCATAAAATAGGGGGATGCCTAGTCATGGCGAGTGCCCTGTTATTGACAGTAGTTCACTGGGTACGGGGCAGTAGCATACCGCTCACACAAAGGAAAAAATAAAAAAAATGTAATAAATAACTTGATGGTGTTTATTATTTGGTCTTCAATAAAAAGAGGATTTCCTCCTTATTTTATTCTCCTTCCCAATTTTTATTATTATTATTTTTATATTCACTCTGCTCCTCAGGTTACCCATAAAAAAGTTAAGTATACCTTAGTTTAACCAGACCACTGAGCTGATTAACAGCTCTCCTAGGGCTGGCCCGAAGGATTAGACTTATTTTACGTGGCTAAGAACCAGTTGGTTACCTAGCAGCGGGACCTACAGCTTATTGTTGAGTCCGGACCACATTATGACGAGAAATTAATTTCTATCACCAGGAATAAAATCCCCTAGTTCTTCATTGGCCGGCCGGAGACACGGACTCGGGCCTAGCAGAGTGCTAGCCTAGAACTCTACCGACTCCCCCAACGAGGAACTAGGTTCACCCACAGTAACTCATTCAGTCATCCAGTTATTTCTCCGTCTTTTCTTCACTTGTTTCCCACCATTTTTTCTGACCAGGAAATAGAAGCAGAAATCAAGGTAAAAGGGAAGAAAAAAATGTCCCCTGTCCTCACCGTGCTATATTTTCCCAGTTCTGTTCGTCAGCCAACATCCGAACAATACATTTTCTTTACCCATGTGTCACCTCCCCATTTTCTTATGGTGTCCAGAGTCATTACAGAGACTCAGCCTGATGCATTGGTGTTTTATTTCTCCCTCGCCTTTTTCATCAGCTTTTATGATTTTATTTTTCCCCCACACCTACGTGTCACTTTCATTTCGCGTTCTGTTTGCTGTTACCGTTGCAAGTGGGGTGATGCGCAAAGGTCATTTCCTACCTGATGTACGTGGGTATTGTTGTCTTTTTAATTTTACATGTATTCTCGAATGGTTTGGTATATGCATGTTATTATTCTTATTATTATTATTATTGTTGTTGTTGTTTTTGTTTACAGCGTGTATGTATTGGATGGAAGAAATTCATATGTACGCATAGCAATTTTTCATAATATAAAATTATAAATTTGCCCCATATGAAAGTGAATTAAAAGTCACAGAGGGAATGACAGGAGTTATTCAAGTCGTAGGCATGTAAATATTGTCCTAAATATCACAGCAACTCTATGAGCCATTTCTTATTTATGCTGGCGTGAGTCAGTCGCTTTGCAGTGCTGCATAAATCATGTTCATGAACTGTACATTTTCTCAAAAAATTAGTGGAAATTCGTCAACTTTTGAATTAATTGCACTTTTTGAGATTTAGAGAAAAAAGTGTAACTCTCTTGAGCATGTGTTAAACTTTGATGGTGTAGCTGCTCTCTCTCTCTCTCTTTCTACAGACCTCTACAATAAGTTCTCAGTTCTTACCCACTAATGGGAAACTTGCTTTCTTGAGTCGATTCCTTTTTTATTCTCTGATAATAAAAAAATATTTTACTGACATTAAAAATCAAATCTGAAATCAGAACTAATGGAGTATTGACAGCAATATTTCTTTTCTATTTTTGATATCTGGGAAGGATTTTTTCCCCATTTTTTTTATATGAACTTGCCATAACATACATCGAAAAGTATAAATGTTTTTTCCTTACTGTTGAAAAAGAATTTCCTCTTTGTTTTTTCCATCCGAGCCACGTTTGATATTTTTCAGCAATTTCGTAGGATTTTAAAGATATTGTGGCAATCTCTCCCTTGTGTTTCAGGGCTAGAAATGCTTTGACCTGCATTATATTTTTTGCTGATATTGATTTACTGTTTGTATGGTTTTCTTTTATTCAATTTCATATTATTGTTGTCTATCCTGTATTTGTACTTTTTCATAAACCTACATATTTATGCATTATGTTCTGCTGAAGCGTGTTGACCTAGTCAGTAGACTTAATTTAAATTTTAAAAATTTACAAAGTTGAAATAAAATTGATAAAAACGTTTGCATGCAAAAATATTGCTAAAGTGCAGCCATGAATAGTTGATAGGGAAATTAAAATCCCAATTGTTTACTCGCAATGTAATGCAAAGGTCAGAGTTAAAAGTGAAAATAGAACTTGCAGCTTTCCAGAGTCTACTGAACTCCCATCTTCAACCTCCTTTCCAATATTTAATTTTGTATAGATTTTTTTCTTGAGAGTTTGCGTATTTACAGTGTCACAATTTATTTTGTTCTGATTGTACTCCATTGGCTCTACAGCATACTGCTAGAAAAAGTTGAATATATCTTAATTTAACCAGACCACTGGGCTGATTAACAGCTCTCCTAGGGCTGGGCCGAATGATTAGACTTATTTTACGTGGCTAAGAACCAATTGGTTACCTAGCAATGGGACCTACAGATTATTGTGGAATCCGAACCACATTATAGCGAGAAATGAATTTCTGTCACCAGAAATAAATTCTTCTAATTCTTCACTAGCCGGCCGGAGACTCGAACTCGGGCAGTATAGCCTGATTTTATTATTAAAATCTTAAAATCGATACAAAGGTACACTTATCATGCATAGCTATTCGTGCAGTGAGATCGTACGTCGTTCTGTTTGTTTGTCTGTCTGCCTGTTTAAAAATCTGTCCAACATATGTAGATGTGTGTGAATGGAGGTCGTCATCTTGTCTGTCCATTAGTATGTCTTTTACATTCATCACCACATCTCCTTCTGCGCTGTTAAAAGGATTTCAATCACAGTTGGAACAAAGGCAAATTATCATGCTTAGAAGTACAAGACGGAAGATCATCAGTTTGTCTCCCCAATCGGTACTCGTCAATGTTGCTGTTTCACTTACCATGTCGTCGCAACTCTTCTTAAATGTTTGGGGGCGGATTTTAGTTAGACTTGAGAAAAACATATACCATTATGTATACTTTTGTATTAAGGGAGATTGTTGGGCTGTCTTACTGCCTCTCTGTCTGTCAGTGGTACAGTCATCCTTACCTTGTCGTTGAAACTCTTTCTTCACATTTTCAGTCAAACTTGGTGAGAGGAAAGCCGACATGCTCAGATTTGCTCGAGAGGGCATCCCTCTATCTGTCTCTCAGTGTCTCTGTAACATTTTCATTGTCATCGAAACTCTTCCTTCAAAGTTGAAAGGATTTTGGTCAAACTTGATGCAGGTATAGACCATCATTCAAAGATGTGCCATGTATATGTTTGTCTGAATTTCAGTCAAACGTAGTAAAGTATAGATCATCACATCTTTTTGTCGATATGACCATCACACTTTCTGTCTGCTGCCTTGCTTACAACATCGTCACAACTTCTCCTATACAGTTTAGCGGATTTTACTCAAACTTGGAACAGAGGTAAACTCTCCCACATAGTTGCGAATAGGGGGAAGTTATCAATATTCCATCAGATTCTCTAACCATCACTGTACCTATCTAGCTTATCCTTTCATCACAACTACTACATGAATGAAAGGAACTCGATCAGATATAGTAAAATGGTAGACCATCATACATTGTTGTCCATGAGTGAGGTGACATCCTGTATGTACATCTGGTAGAAGGGATTTCTTTCAAACTAGGTACAAAAGTAAGCGATCATGCGTAGATGTTCAGAAGATGAGACTGTCCATGTGGCTGTCCACCAGTCTTGTGTTACGCTAATCTTTTAATTATAATTTCTTTTACATGGTTGAATGATTTCTGTCAAACCTGATACCAGTGGAGCTCATCATGAATAGATGCACATGAAGGGGTACTTTGTCATTACAACGCCCCATACACGATTGAAAGAATATAATTTTCAGACTTGCTACAGAGGTTCGCCATCAGGCAAAATGTGAAAGGAAGGGCGGCAGTCCGTTTGCCTGTCGTTGTCTGCTGTCAGTGGGTCTTTCACGCTTACCTTTTCAATGTAAATCTTACTACATGCCTGAGGGAATTAAAAACAAACTTGGTACAAAGGTACTCACGCGCAGATGCATGTGTGGAGAGATAGTCTTTCTTTCTCCGTCTGTTCTGTAATTAGCCTGCCCACCAGTGTGGCTGGCGTGCAAGCATTCCTACGCTGCCCAGAGGTTGTTAGTCAATCTTGCTATCAACCCTTTGCAAGATATGTGGTAGTTTCTCTCCTTAACGATACTTCAGTCAGAATAGTCTTGGAGAGAAGTGGTGGCTTGTACAGGAAATAGTATGGCTTTAGCTATATTTTTTATTATCTCTTTAGATTGTTCTGAAACCTGTATTGGCTACCCTAGTGCCATCTTTCGTGTAGTATCTAATTATTATTCCCTTTCTGAAATATACAGTATTATATATCCAACATTTTATTCCCATTCTGGAGGGGTTAAATCCCATTATGTATTCACTTTTGTTTTGATGCGACGTGATATTCACTTTTTTATGTCTATTCTTAGGCCATATCCTTATTTCTTTAGAAAGAGATTTACAGTGCTTTCCGCATTTCCACGAATCGCATGGAAAAACAAATTATGATGAGCGACTGGATGAAATTATGCTAAACAAACTTGATGCAAAACAGGGTTCATTCTTGGAAAGTCATATCCGCCGTTAATTCTCTTAGTTTGTTAAACTTACGGCAGGCGGAATAGAATTTTTTTTTTTGTCAAAAAGCAGTGCAATATTTGATTTATATGGCCGAGTTCACCCAAGGGAGAAAGAAGCTGGAGAAATGGAAGCATTTGGTACAGAAAATCGCTTTTTGAAATGTGGGTTCGTCCTCTCTCTCTCTCTCTCTCTCTCTCTCTCTCTCTCTCTCTCTCTCTCTCTCTCTCTCTCTCTCTCTTGTTATTATTTTATTTTACTGATCTTTCATAAAACCTCCAAAGATAACTGGACTGAAGGATTTTTCGGAATAACTGGATAGATTGAATCATTTCCAGGGAAAGTAAAATATGCTGAGACGTCTGTCTTGTTTTCATACACAACAAAGGAACTTTGTGAAATTTGCATTTCTCTTTTTAAGAGGATTTGAGGTTGTGGATTTTTTCAGTTTGTTATATACTGAAGGTTCGTGGTGCGTTCAGCTGCTTGAGAATAAATGTGACGGAGTATTATTATTATTATTATTATTATTATTATTGTTATTATTATTATTATTATTATTATTATTATTATTATTATTATTATTATTATTTTTATTATTATTATTATGTTCGTGTTGCGTTCAGCTGTTTGAGAATAAATGTGACGGGAGTATTATTATTATTATTATTATTATTATTATTATTATTATTATTATTATTATTATTATTATTATTATTATTATGTATGTAGTGGTAGTTGTTGCGTTTTTGTTAAATTATTATTTTGTCAAACTGTTAATTTAGTGTAAGTGGAGAATATAATTACTTGTTTACTTGAAACGAGCTGAAAGGAAAAAGAATAATAAATGGGAAGATAGAAGAGTAGGAATATTACATGAATCTAAAATTCAATTAAATTTTTGTCTCATGAATACTGCATTGGCGAGTAATCACTTCGCTTACTCAATTAGTTACTTAATCCACTGTGAAGAGGTTATGATGTTTGTGCATCATACGCCTCACTAGGCAACCGAAAGAGGGTAAATTTCGCTTCCTCGTTTAGTTTCCACTCTTTACCCTTGATCCTTTTACCATTAACCCTTTTCCATTTTTCCCTTTAGCTTGTAATTTTTGGCCTTTCCCTTGCTTGCTGTTTTCGGTTGCTTAATCGTAAGTTTAATTCCTAACTTAGAATAAGTTGCCTCTTTTCGGCTTCGTCGTCTGCATTGTACTCCAAAATAACCAAAGTATCCGAAAGTTTTTTTTTTTATTTAAAATAATCCTCTATCTAAAGATGTTTTTGTCAAACACTGTCATTTAGGTAATAAATTCTGCCACATAGTGCTTTGTTTTAACACTGGATTTCACCGCAAAAGGAAATTATATAAATATATACTCTTATTTTAAGCTACTGTAGAGAGAGAGAGAGAGAGAGAGAGAGAGAGAGAGAGAGAGAGAGAGAGAGAGAGAGAGAGAGAGAGACTTAGTCTAACGAGTATGGAGAATGAGAAAAGCACTGAGTGCGTAGTTAAAGTTTGGTATGCAAATCAACAAAGTGTCGAAGGGCTTCTCAACTGTAGGCTACGCATCTGAAGGAACTTCCTAGCGGAATTCGGAAGGTCGGCAAACCGATATTGAAAGGAATTGTCTCTGTGAATAAATGAATAAACGAATGAATAACGCTATTAATCCTATCATATTTCAATATCTGAGAGGAGAAGGAAGTTAAGGAAAATGGTGGCAAGTGACAGCAGAAATTAAGAAGTGAAACATATACTTATAAATCAGTAATTGAATTCATAAATAGCTTACTTTGTTAACCAACAAACAAACATACAATCAACCCCTATGAACGCAGGCCAAAGGTTAGAGAGTACTCAGGTAGCGAATAAAACAGGATTACGAGAAGACAAGTAAATGTGGAAGCGGAAAAATGCACCCTCGGATTTCCGAGAGATATTTCTCTGTGCGGTTCTGAGCTTAGCGATCACCCAAGTGGATGTTGGATGGTACTTTCCCTTGAGATCTTGTTTTCTCTTTCATCCCTTGGCAGGTTCAACAAGCTTTCCTCTTATTCTAGACGTTTGTAAAAGGAAGGGGTGTTTTTTTTCGAAAATCGTACATTATTATTATTATTATTATTATTATTATTATTATTATTATTATTATTATTATTATTATTATTCGTGACTAAATATAGAAGATATTACAAAAGTAAAGTATATTATTATTATTATTATTATTATTATTATATGATGATGATGATGACGATGATGATGATGATGATGATGATGATGATGATGATTATAATTATTGGTGAGTAAACATGGTTGATATAAGAAAAAATTGAGCGATTTTGTCGAACAAGTATAAGCCATTAACCTCTTGGCAATATCAGTAACACTTACGTAATTTGCATTTTTTCGCCAGAAAAAAATTGGTTCGTGTTGAAACGCGCCTCACTTTTTTAACGGTACATTCGTCTCTCTCTCTCTCTCTCTCTCTCTCTCTCTCTCTCTCTCTCTCTCTCTCTCTCTCTCTCTCTTCAATATGTTGAAAAGGCCTCTTTGGCAGTTGAGTATTATTTTTGTTTTTCCTTTAGAAACTTCCTATTTTACAATGAAATTCTTTACGTGTTTTAATTGCGTTTTCATTTTTGTTCTTGAGTAAAAGTGAATTAAAAGAACTTCGTGAAGTTATTTTCTTATATTTTTTTTTACTTTACTTTTAACTGGTGTTTAGAGTATTTTAGACTGGGGCCTATGTTTTTCCAAATTTTATTTTATATGCATTAAAATGTCAGTGCATTTTTTATTGTTTCTGTTGTGGATTACAGCCTCACTTGAAAAGTTAGTTGATTACAGGTATTTATTTTAAAGGACTTTTAGATATGGATTCTTGATAATGTTAACACGATTTTAAATAGCAGCCTTGAATGATGTATCCAAAGAAATTTATTTCATTTATTTAAATATTGAATACATTTCCGAGCCTCTGTCTAAATTTCCCTTGTCGATGATGATGTACAAGACATCACCTTGATTACGATTGATAGAATTAAGTTTTAAGATGAACCTTTTTCCCGACAGTCATTATTTCGTTTCGATAATTAGATTTAAAAAACAGCCCTGGTGACGATCAATGAAATAAGATTTCAAGTTATCAAGCTGTTTCACAAATAACCATCATGTCTCTTGGAAAATTACGCATCATATGATATTGCTTTTCGTTTAAACTGAATGAAATCTGACGTTGCTAGGAAGGCTTTGGCACTGCACCTAGCTGTGAACTCACTGCCAAGGTGTAACACCTCGCTCCATAGCGAGGAGGAAGGCTCGCCAAGATATACTATTAAAAAGGTTCTATCACGAGTGATAAAAGATACTTGAGGTATACAGTCTGGCTGGATAATTAGATGGGTAATGGAGAGAGGGACTGTGTGAATATGTACTCTTGTAGAGTATTCGTTGATTTGTTTTTATAAATATGGAATGTTATGAGGAGAGAGAGACGTTATTACTATGTGTACGTATATATATATATATATATATATATATATATATATATATATGTATATATATATATATATATATATATATATATATATATATATATATATATATATATATATATATATATATATATATATATATATATATATATATATATATATATATATATATATATATATATATATATACTATATATATATATATATATATATATATATATATATATATATATATATATATATATATATATATAGAGAGAGAGAGAGAGAGAGAGAGAGAGAGAGAGAGAGAGAGAGAGAGAGAGTCTCTGTAAAGGCAATATTAATGTAGATGTTATTAACTGTCGAGGTCATTATCGATATGATGCATCGTCTTAATCCAGAAATCGGATAGTTTTCCTCGATGCTCTTGAATTTGGCCTTTCGTATCGTGCGCTGGTTACAAAGTAGACGTAGAAAATTGACATTGCTGGTTCC